>NC_061071.1:628727-928727 GCF_021917145.1 Hypomesus transpacificus | reverse complement strand
CAACATTGGGAAGAGAATGAGAGGCAGGTCAAACAAAAGGAAAAATCCAGCTCATCATTTTAGTTTTGGCGGAATGGAGAGAAAGGGTCATTCGAAATCTCAGAAGTTTCTTTCAATGAGAGACAATATGGATTAAGGTCAGTGAAATGCTGAAGGCCTTGTGCGACACCTTCAGAGCAGTATTGTGCTTTTCTAGAATACTCTGATAGAATAAGGCCAATCTTCTCTGCCCAATCCTAAATGTGAGATGAACTCATATGGAGAAAGACGTCTGGTAGAAAGGTGAAGCAGAAAAGAATGAAGGTGGAATCGTTTTATACCAACCGAACCAGAGTAAGAATGAGAAACAGAATGAGAGACAGACAGCAAACGAGAGAGAAAGAGAAGAGATTTCGAATTTTCAATTCCACACAAGTCATCTGTATGGATTTGGAATACTAAATATGCATGGATAGCTGTTGTGGGCCCTACCAAAGGAAAGTGTTTTTTAATGGAAAGGGTCAAAGACAACCACAAAGCATCCAGTACCCAGGGGTACCTGCATTGAAAAGGCACATTTCAACACTTTGCCACCCATCAGCTACTCCCGTTGCCACATTGATCTGTAAACCATCCCTGTTTAGGTGAGACAAGGGGAATCTGTATTGATTTTAACCTTAAGGGTGCAGATTCCCCCCAGTGGGGGCTGTTGAGGAAGGCGTGTGTGGGGGGTGGGGGTGTGGTGTGTGTGGGGTGGGGGTAGGGGTGCGCGCTGCCCGAGTGCCATGCCTGAACTACGCTTCTCTCATAAACAGTGACCCCAATAGTTGTCTGAACTTCCATGTTTTCCTCCAGGTTAAGTTTGATTGACAGTGGTTTCACAAAATAAGTCAAGGAGGAAGACTCGCCTTACCAAAGACGACTGACTGAAACGGGATTTTCTATTGCACCTTTAAGTGACATTTCATGAGACAAAATCTAAATTAAATCGTAGCTTGTCAATACATCATTACATTTACATTTAGCAGATGCTCTTATCCAGAGCGACTTACAGTAAGTACAGAGACATTCCCCCAAGACAAGTAGGGTAAAGTGCCTTGCCCAAGGACACAATGTCATTTGGCACGGCCAGGAAACGAACCGGCAACCTTCTGATCAATAGCCCGATTCCCTAACCGCTCAGCCATCTGATCCCAATACGACACACAATGTTAAATCTGCCCACTGTACTCAGGTGAAGACAGCTGTTGACAATGTCATTGTGGGTGTTTTGTGGTATGGCACTGGGGAAAAAAGGTGCAAGGTGAATGGAAAAGGATGCTAATTATCTTAAATAAAGGTTAATGTGGTGGAAACTACCTTCATGTGGCAAATCTCCCCCCAACACCACCACCACCTCTACCTGCCATGGATTTTTTAAGTGAAAGGGGTTAGTATTGAGGTGGGATGTGTTTTGGGGGTTGAGTATGAATTTATCCCCCCTCCCACACACACACACACACTTAGATTCTTGGCGTGTCTTGGCTGAAAACATTACCACACTTTAACCTGCCTCACTCTGAATGTGAAATGATAGTCAAGCTGATTTAGGCTCTGCGTAGACTGCCAGATCTCTGTAATGACAGCCTATCAAGAGTGCCTTGGACAGTGCCGCAATGTCTGCCCACTATCCGAGCCATCTCTCGGTGAGCCCGCCGATATCTACTCACTGTCTAATGGCATTGTCTGCATGATGTGGAAACTTCTGAGTGACTGATTTACTTTCATAGACAGCGTGCCTAGTCCGGGAAATAAAGGAACATGATATTGTACTATCTGGATCAAAGGGGATTCTTCATTTTTCCATGTGCAGATTGGGCCACTGCAGTCTCTCCTCTCAACCAGTTCATCTGACAGTCTTTTTTTCCAGTGTGCAAACTGACAAGGCTTTTACTTATCTAATATTTCTGAAGGACGTTAAACCTCAGACCCACTCGACAGACAGCGCTAAAATCCAATATCGAAATCTCAACCTCTCACCCAAACTATCAAACACTGCTAAAAATCCAATACAGAAATCTCAACATTAGCCCTTACTCCCCTCTCTCTCCAACACCAACCAGATCGATCGTGTCAACAGGGTGGGGGGTTGCGGTCATACTTTCATCGATGTCCTTTCTCAGCTTAAAGAGCAACAGGAAATCGACTCAGCAGGGAAAGGAAGCAAGGGGTTCCTTCAGGGTTAAAAGGGCATTGGATTTGTCCTTGCCTGTTGGGGTTCTGTGGTTATCTTCCTTCCTGGTTCCTCTCTGCCTCTCTGTGGAGGTCGGTGATTGAATTCTCCCCCAGAACTCCTGGACTCTCGTGTGAAGTTGATTGAACCAATGGGCTTCAAGGCTGCTCCTCTTATCCAGCACGCCTCATCCTCTCAGGCTCTGACAGAGCTGCTCTCACACCTCTCACAAGGCTGGAGAGGACAGGCAGAAAATTGGGAATGAAAGTCTTCAATAGAAATCTGATGCCTGAAGTGTTGAAGCCTGTGTGTTTAAAAAAAAAAGGCCTGTCACCATCAAACCGGTCTTTTTATGCAATCCTGATCAAAGCCATGTAATTGACTAACAGTAATAAAAAAAAAACGTTTCCAAACCAAACTGTTTTTTTTATATATCGTTTTCGTCTGTCAAATCAAACATCAAAAATTTACATTGTGTAACAATGCAAGGCACAAACAAACCTTTTAAAAACCTCAGGTTTGACATAAACATCTAATTATTTACAACTTATTCCTATGAGTTAGTAGGAGATAGTCAGGAACGAGTGAGAGACAGAACAAGAGAAGAATTGTTACATTTCTGGAAAATTGCGTAGGAAGGAAGGTTGGCAGAAGTGAAAAAACAACTTTTTGTACTGTAGCTTGTCCATTTATGTCCTGTCTTTCCACACACATAGAATCACACCCACTTCATGTTTGATAAATCAAAGTTGCAAACCATTCTGACACACACACCAACACACACACACACACACAATCACCAGCTGATCTGTGTGGGAGCTACCAACGCCAAGTACTTTGCTTGTTATTTGAATCAAAGTAGAATTCTACAAATGATTATATTCATTTTCAACTGAACTTCAGGTTGCCTAAGAAAAATGTGCAGCAGGTGCAAGATTGTTAAATTGCGTATGAAGGTTACTGGTTTAGGGTTGTTTAGCCTAGTGTAAGGGCACAAATCTAATGATGTAAACATTAACAAAGCAAACAATATTATAAATGATCATATTGTGCAGTTCTAATCCTCAGAATGATAGTGTTGCAGAATCCCAATTAGGACGAAGAGATGAAACCCACTTTCCTACTGCTTAAAAGCCTGAAAATGACCCTGCATAGATACATGTAGTAAGTAGTGGAAAGACAAATAGATGCTAGTTTACATACCCCCGCAGAAATGGGTTCACCATGTGTCAGTGTTAGTTAGAAATAATTACCTTAGAGAACAGTTAATATGTTTTATTGATGCAGAATAAGTAAGTGCTTGAGTTCCTCGAGCCAAGCATTCAGATTCTATTTCCAGCGAGACTATAAACATTTCAATGTAGCTGGCATTAATGCTGGTGGAGGTGAGGAGTTCTGAGCGTAAAGATTGTGCCTCATTTTCCCCAGATGGGAGCTGTGATGGAGGGTATTTTTTATTGGTCGAGTCCGCAGTCCACCCACAAGGTGTTCTCTTCTCACAGCCAGAAATAAGCTTTTTGTTCTCCATCAACTCTTACCAAAATGTGAGGTATTGTTCCTGATTTTTATTTCCCAGACCAAATTAACTGCAAAACTGCTAATGTTCAATCTCTGACCTGGCAACAATTTTATCTCTAGAACCTAGCTATCACGACTGCAGTACTTAAAATGTGTTGACTAATATTTTCTATTAACCCCAGAGATTTAAAGTGACTCAGTAATTAAGAGTGAGACTGCTTTAGTTCAATTCTGTTTGTGTCATATGATAGGATAATGTCGAAACGTGTGTGTGTCTGTGTGAGTCACACTCATCCACCCCTTCATCTCTCACTATATCCCTGAGTCATGTCTGGTTGCTTAGGTAAAAGTCTCTGTAGTCTTCTAATGGAGGATTTTAGGATGAAATCCACACACTTGAGAGCAGAATAGCCACACAGACTCATAAGGATTTGGATCAGATATCTGACCACTCTGAAGACCCATTGTGATCCCCGGGTTCTCACCAGGCGTGCTGTTCAGTGAAGGCTGACAATGTCTTAAAGACTGTTTTGTTTGAGTTTGGTCTTCAGAACACCTGTTTTCAGAACACCCTTTTTCTGTCCATCTATAACTCCTCCTTTGCCTGTCCCTGCTCCCCTTTCCTCCGCATCGCCAGTTCAATGTCAGCCCTTAATTGTGTTTTGATGTTCCCTCAGACCTGTTCCATTCTCGCCAGCCCAAACAGAACAGACATTTGTCAGTTCACATGCATCATGCGGTTCCCCTCTCTCTTTTTATTTTCCCCTCTCCATCTTTCTCTCTCTCTGTGTCTCTCTCTCTCTCTCCCTCACCCCCCTCTCCATCTCCTTCCATCCCCTACACTTTCCCTCCTGTCGTCTTAAGCTTGAGTGGGCGTGTGATGGTGCAGTAACATCAATACAGTATGAGACCAGGGCTCGTCTCCCCCCTACTCCCTATCCCAGCCAGGGCCTTCAGAGACAGGGAGGGTGTGTGCCAGTGTGTGTGTGTGTGTGTGTGTGTGTGTGTGTGTGTGTGTGTGTTTGTGTGTAGACTTGTCACATGGAATCACTGTTATTTATAAGATCCGCTCGTCCAGCGTTCCATCCCCAGACCTGCTCCTCTCCCCCGCCTGCCTTCCACACACTCGACCCGGGGAGTAAATATTTGCGTCCAGCAGGCATGTTGCTGAGAGGTTCTCCTCACCTCACCACTGTGTCACCATCCCATAAAAGATTCAGAGGGAGGAGAGAGAGGATGGAGGGAAGAGAGAGAGGATAGCGAAGGATAGCACAAGGAGGAGATGGAAGGAGGGATCTGGGGACAGAAAGATGGGGTGGGAAAGCGTTATAGGGAAGTATGGATTATGATTAAAAAAACAGCAGAGGGTGGTATAGAGGAGGAGTCAGAGGGAGGGAGGATAGTGGATAATGAAGCAGAGAGGGGGAGAGATGCAGGGAGGAATAGAAGGCAGGAGAGTCAGCGAGGGTAAAACAACACTTGCGTCGTTCAGGAGAGAGAGACTGAAGAAGAGAGGTGGGCGAAAGAGTGAGTGTGCAACACAGCGTAGTGGGTGGGGGGGGGGGGAGGAGAAAGATTGGCCAAAAGAAAGAGGTGAATGAACAGAATAGAGCTGCAACAGAAACAGTTGGATGGACAGACAGACATACAAACAGAACAAAAGACAGACCAATAGACAGACCAATAGATGACAGACAGACACGTGATGTAATCACAAAATAACTACAATAATAGGATGTCCTCGGATGTCTATTAAACCAATTGGATTACAGACAGTGATTTTCTAAAGCTCTTTACAGTTCCACTCAGTGACAGTTCTACCTGTCAAATCCACTAAACTCTAAAACAGGGGATTAGACTATGGAATCAGTGGGAGCCTAGCTGTGCAATGTCTGAATTTATTAATATGGCTCACATCAGGACTGATAAAAATCCATGAACACTAAGCACACCCTCACCTCTGTCTGACCACAGGAAATTGTTTAGCTTGTGATAATCTCGAATCTGCAATCCCCAAATAAGTCTATTTTGAAACCATCTCTGTAAATTGCTTCGAAAGACGTTTTCTGTTGACCGAAATGAATGATAAGCATCCCTAACACATTGATAAGCGTCATGAAAGAATACATGGAAAACACAAAAGGAAGTATTGTGAACTGTGATGAAAGGCAGTGCTCCCCAGGCTCTCTCTCAATCTCTCTCTACGTATGTCTCCCAATCCTCCTTCTCTCAGACGGGTCAAGGGTGGGCTGGTGTGTGGAATATTAACATATTTAGCTACTCTTTTAGAGGCTCTGTCTACTCTCAGGGGCGGACCCACACACTTATACACTATCTTTTATCAAAACCAAACAGCCAGTTTGCAGTGTTGCATAGTACTAGATAAACGTCAGTGTCCAAACTATGGTCACCATGGGTCTGCAATTGTTTTGGAAATGGCAGTCAGCAGGCTATGTGGTGGCTGTCAACCGAGTGTGTTTCAAATAGTTCCCTTTCTGACATAGCACCCTGCCACACTTTTCATGGAACAAAATAACATATGTCCTCTCCTTCCTTTAATTGCATATCTCTACACCTCCCACCTCCGCCGCCACAGCCATGAGGAGGACACTGTGAAAATGTATAAACTGAAAATATACACAGCCTACTATTGTATGGCTGATGATGTGCCTTCATAAAGCATCATTTCTCATCCACACCCAGATGATTGATCCAAGTGTATAGGATCCCAGGATATTTTATTCATCCTCACAACTTGTACATGCACTGTAACTCTTACAGTGGTATTGGTAGTATACTGTCCTCAAAAACAACATGTTGGTTGAAATACCAAATTGCTTCAGCCGAGCCCTGCACACATCCCTACTCAACGCATTTTTATTTTGATATGATAAACATGTTAAAATGGCAGGATATTTATAACACTGTACTATCTGAACTGACCCCCTGCTGTTCTCCAGAGCTCGGGAGATGCTTCCTCCCTCACGTTAGAGCCACTCCCTCAGAGGAAAGAAAGTCTTTCCTGTTGAGGGATCTGGAGGCCTGGACTTGGCTGCAAGACACAGTAATGGCCCAGCTCTAAAAAAGATGAATGAGTAACATCAAGTTTGATTTGATTTGATTCTAGTTTTGGATTATTGTCACAAAGTATGTCTATGTGTGTGTGTGTGTGTGTATTTGAGAAGAAAGGTGTCAAGTGGCTTTAAACAACATGCATTCCTAACAGAAACACTTACCCATTCTGCACTTGCCGGGAATTATATGACATGAATGTTCAATTAGATGGCTGGTTCCTCTCTAGCAACCTCCGCTTTACCCCTCCCATCCACTCAACTGCCCCTCAGCACAAATCAATAGTCATCCCCCCTCTTGATTATACAAAAATCCTCTCCAATCCTCTTTGCAATTCCAATGTTACCGCGCCAACGGGCCACAAAGCAGGGATTTGTCTCTCATCCAGGCCTGCATGACAAGTGATGAATGCTGTAGAAAACAATGGGGACAAAATCTTTGCCACTATGGCACTACTAAGTACTGTCCATGCTGAGTAAATTAAATATGTTGGAGGATGCAGATCATTGGTCTGAGAAACAAAAATCCATATTTTATGTATAGCACCTATACTATATTTGTACATATACTGTATATGTATATTAAGGAATACAGAGAGATGTGTAATATGAATATTAGGGTTAATAATGTTATATTCTGTCTGCATGAGGTAAATGGTTTTGAATTGATCCATGTGTGGCTGGATCGATGGCTGCACGCCTGGAGTCTCTCAAGCAGCAGGGGAGAGGGGGGGGGGAGCGAAGGGGTGAGTGAGGGGAGGGAAACCTGTAGTGAGACAGATAGAGGGAGGGATGCAGAAAGAGAGAGATGCAGAGGAAAAGAACCAGAGAGAGGTAGAGACAGGCGGTGAGCCATGCACTGATAATGTAAGAGAAATGTAGGTTGAGAGAAGAACAGTCAGTGAGACATGGAGAGAGCCAGAGACAGATTTAGGGAAAGAGAGACTAGCATAGAGACTGGGAGGGGAAAACAAGTGGAGCACAAACATTTTGTGTTTAGACTTTGTCATTTTTAAAGTGATTTCACAAATACCCCTTTCTAGATTATATTTACTTGGATTAATACTGCAGGTTTGCCTCTGAGGCATAAAAAAATATTAAACTAACAACCCGAAAGGACAATGAGCGATTTGGGGATTTCAAAACAATCCAGGTCATGTCAGGTACCTTCCTTGTTATCCACAATTAGCCACTTTTTCTACCATAAACCCTGCATACCTAAAGACTGCTAATCAACACAGAAAATGCACAAGGATTCCTGGCTGCAGTGTTTACTTGCCTAGGAAGCTGTGATGAGTTATTGTTGTGTAATTGCACCATACACCACAGCCTATTATGCAGAATCAGCTTCAGGAAATGGTTGCAGCCATAAAGAATCTTGTCTAGGAAATCATAATTAGGGACCTGAATTGGTCCCATGTGACTAACTGCAGTTTTATTATTAACAACATTAGAATAACTAGGTTGGTTTTCAAGGGAAAAGACTCAAGTTCATGTTTTGCTTTAAGCAACAGTGGTACACATCTTTCTTGAGTATCTGATGTTAGTCGTCTTTAAAGTTTTTCACTATGTTGTTCTGTTTATTATGCCTTGCTGTTCTGAACAAATGGTTAGTTGAAATGGTTTGTAATACTGATCGACACAGGCGACTTAGTGTATGTTCAAGGCTGTAAGACAACACTTGAAAAAGTTGAATGAGAGTTACAAGGGATGGACAGCCAGTCTTAAAATTGAAAATTAGTTATGCAGGCACAAGAACAGATGTGAAGAAAAGAGAAGAAAGGTATATTACAGACATGAAAACAGTGAATAGAACAAAGGATAGTGAAAATGACAAGAGGGTTAAAAAAAGATGAACAATTGAGAGAGTGAAATGGAAAGTGGGATAAAGTGTGCGTTGTTTCTGGGATGGGAGGGCCACCTGGATAGTTAGAGCCCCTTTAGAAACCATTTGATCCAGCCTTCTGGCCCCCTGGGTGTGTGTTCCATGGGGGGGGGGAATGGGTGGGGTGGATGTGAGGGTAGGATGGGCAGGTTCCAATCTGTCAGGCTGCAGATTGGAAGACTAACCCTGGCAGAGCTCACTGAGAAACTGAAGGGCTCACAGCAATTCCACTGGCACGATGTGCAGTGTGGGGGGTGGGAAGTCTGGCACCCCGTCTAGTGAGAGATTTGTTTAATTTCACCCTTGTGCCACAAAGATCTTTGCTTGATCCTTTGGTTTAATCAACTGAGAGTCGTCAGTCTGCCTCACAATGTGCCAGAAGAAGAATTCCCTGTACAAGGAAGTTTTCAACAAAGATTCCCATGATTATTTTTGCCCTCCATATCCATTCCATCCCATCCCATACCATTCCAAAGACCTACATTTCATCTTGATTGAACCGGACTGCCTTTCTGATAGGCTGATCCTTAAAAGTAAGCCCAGGTGGTCGATGTCACACATTAAATCAGACCATTGGAAATCACTACTGTTAATTTGCTTAGAGTCTCTGGTGTGGTGCAATCATTACCTACCTTACTCACCACATGTGTGTAGACAGGGTCAGGGGGTCAACTAGTTCTCTTTAGAGTATCAAATTGGTCATAGCCTCAAAGAGCACAAGCTGCACATCAGAAATAAGTGTGAAATAATGGAATGTGTCGTTCCATATCGTCTATAAGTTACGTCAGGTCTAAAAATATCCAGTATAATGGGCTCCATACAGCGAAGTGAGTTATAGTGCATTTTACTGCTGATTCGAATTTCAGTCTGACCTGAAACGTCTGTAAAGGGAATTCCCCAGGACTTCCCTGCCCACAAAGAGATCTCTCGATCAATAGGATATCTTTTCTACCTGTGAATGAGCCTTGAGCCAGTACACAGACTGGTCTGTCAGTCTCTCTTTCACTTGCTCAATCTAAATGATGAGCTTAAAACCCAAGTCAATGCAAAGTTAGACCTTCCTCAAGCAAACAGCCTGTTTGTGTTGGAACTATTGAAGGTAGGTTAGCTAGGGTCAGGCTTGACCTAGTTTGTATCAAATAATCTAATTGTATCAATGAACAATGAAAAGGAACCGAATTAACCACCCTGGGGACAGTGGTAGCCGGCAGGGGGTAATGAAGTCAATTGTGTTCTTGTCGCTGTCCGTGGTGCTGAAAATACGAGTTTGGGCGCTCATGCGTTTAACCACACTTTCAGAGACCAAATCGAACTAAGCCTATACCCTACAGATAACGTGACTTACTGTTATGAACTCACAATATATCAGAACTATGACTTTTGAATTCGACCAGTTGGCAATATGACCATATTAAAACTTGTAAGCAGTGCCCATCAAGTCTGACAATGTATAATATAGTTTCTGATGCCTCGAGCTTCTTGAGGGTCAGATGCCCATCTTGGAACTCCAGCCCAGCTGTGGAACCACAATATTTGAGTTTGCTCATCCCCGCTATCGCCGTAGATTAAAGTTCACAGACCATTAGCTATGGCGGGTAGGGGCGCGTGGAACCCCAATGGGGGGAAAAATGTGTCTTTTGTGTCAGGAACGCTTTGTCCCACCGCGGAAGCTTATCCCCGTGACGAGCGCACAATTACTTTCTAACGATTTCACGCCGGTTCATTACAGGAGCGGGCGCCTGCCGCAGAGACATATAAAAGGTAATCTGACATAATTACACACACGTGCACACTAGCACACACACACAGGCTACACACTCAACACGTTCGTAGTCATCAAAGTCTCAATTCTCCTTCACTAATGGGTTTGGAAAGCTTATCTGCATGTAAAAACAATACGTACAGTGTACCACACTGTGTACTTGGCACCTGTCGTGCCAAGTGCTGTCATCAAAACCGAAAATATTTTTTTATTTGATGACTATTTAGCTCTACTAAGTCTACACAATGTGCATGTTACTTTTCATCATCTATATGAAAGACACAAATCAAAACCCCACATGGGGGTCTCTACACAAAGGTTAAGCCCAACTACGAAAACTTTGCAGTTGCACTGTCGGTGGGCCTAATGGTATGTCTCATTCTTTAAGGGACATTATGAAGTTATGTGTCCTTGTTGAATGCTAGGAATGCCACGATTGGAATACGAGCCAATGTAGCGCACAAAACAAGCCTCATTACGGATCCACCGCATCTGTTCTCAGCAAAATACAAAATAAGCAAATTTCTAATCATCACACAGACGTTTTGCCATATGTTCTATTTCCACCATTGTGTCATCCGCATGCACGGGCACATCAATTTATGGACAAAACTTGTTGTAGGACGTAGATTATCATGTAGCCTACTGTGGGCGTCATAAGTGTATGCGATACCTAAGATACAATGGCCTAATATCTGGAGACTCATCTGCCAAAGTCCAACGATTTCCTCTACCATTATACTAAAGAATAAAATATATATCATCCATGGGCTATTCTAAATACACCCAATGTAATTCATTCCTCCTGCACCTGTTTCTGATTTGTAGACTTCCCACGTGGTTGTAAAGACTAGGCGCTCTAGACTCATCCCTTTCCGTAGACAGCTTATTCAATGCATAGAATTAAAGAGACAGCCTACTGTTGTTTTTTTCTTTTTAACTTCCCATAGTTGCCCCAACAAATCAATATGGTGCAAACAGCGGATAGGGCATGGGTAATGTTAGAAAATGACCTCTGGAGACTTCTGTTTTTAAACTACAAGGTCTTTAAGATAATGGATTTCCCGCTGAAGATGTCCGGGTGATCTATCTAGTAGTACATTAAATTTACTGTACATTTACTGTTTTGTGTTACCTTCAGTTCTGATATGACCTCTTTGATCACTTTAATTTAAGATTTTAACAGCGTAAGCAGACATATTAAAACAAGTGTCCATTGTTTTTCAAGAACAAGATGGCAGTCATGATAAAACATGTGATTAAAGAGAAGAATTGATGCAAAATTGAATGGCCCACCGTCCTTGGTTATTCTGTCTGCTACTGGTCCAAGTTCTATGCTTCCAGTGGCGCACCGCGCAGTACAGGATAGCCATCTAGCAACGCAAGAGCTTTCACTTGTGCACTGCTCATCCTCAACTCCGCTTACGGCATAATTTCGGCATCGGACAACATGTGTACATTGTGAGATACAGTCAGTCTGTAAATTAGTTACTTTTTTTAGTTATTTCTGAGACAAGTCATTTCAGTAACTGACCATTTCAAAATACATTTTGAGTTAATAAAGGAAACGCTTCGTAGAGTGAAAAAGGGAATATGCGTCAAGGAGAGCAGTGGGGTATTCTCCAAGACAAATCCCAGTAGGGTCTACGAGCTGTAAAACAGTGTTTGTTGATCTAGGAATGTCAAATCGATGAGTAATACTTTTTACAGTTTGGCTATTGCGTAAAGTCGTAGTTGCGCGCAATGGCTTGGCATCCTCAAAGTCTCTCTTCTTGTGCGCGTGGCGGGAAACAGGGCGGCTGATTGAGCTCGAGCGGTTTGTTTGCACCTTGGAACTAGGAACATATTACTCCATATCCCTGCGGAATCATTCGGTGGAATTTGATTCACTTGACAGACGATAGTTGTCTGGGTATTTACAGTGGTTAAGAGATGTATTCCAATGGAAAACATTGCCTGTTTTTTCTTTTGCTCAGAAGTATTCTGTCGGACCCCAGTCACACAAACCAAGGTGAGTAATGAAATAACAAAAACAAATAGTTCCATGTCTTTCCCAACAAATACAATAACAGTAGCCTACATAGCCAGCAAAGCTTAATGGTAGCCTACATGTTCTCTTGAAGCACAGTAAAGTTGAAAAACAAGGCTTTTTGATGCAATTTGCGCTTAAACATGACACTAGTATTGTCACGTCCCAAAATAATCGTATTATATAAAGGTAGTAATCGTGATATATAGTTGAATTGTGAAAGTGACTTTAGAAGAGCAGCTCAGGGAGGACTACTGTTGTTTTGTCCGATTCGTATCTGGCGTAATCTCAGTATAGGCTATGTAGTATTTTATGTTCTCGAACACATTGTCACAATGTCTTCTCACATCATGTTCAGTGTTTTAGTTATACAGTGCATCTGGGAGTTTTGTACACGTATTGTGTATTTATGTAGATAAATTGTGTGAATGTACTAGCTCAATTTGCCTCTTTTCTGAGTTTCTCTCTCTCTCTCTCTCTCTCTCTCTCTCTCTCTCTCTCTCTCTCTCTCTTCTCTCTCTCTCACTCACTCACACACACACACACACACACACACACACACACACACACACACACACACACACACACACACACACACACACACACACACACACGCACTCTTTCACACAACATTATGACTTCCAAGTGTACACTACAGTCTTGTTTTGCCACTATCAGGGACATACTCATGAGCTCTTTTCCCTAGACTTCAGATAAGGTGGCTTCAGATGAAAGGCTTACTCATCGTCTTTGAATTAAAGTGGTGCCAGTAAGCAGTCATGAGCACTGCTGAATGTGACCAGATTGGCTCCTTCACTAAAACTCCCACACTTGCTGGTCTGCCTGAAGATGCCTGGAAGTCTGGGACAGAGCCAGATTCCAACTCTATTAGAGTGTGTCGAACATTTCCATGTACTCTCTCCTTTTTCTTGTCTAGATTGTGCCACATTTGGGCCCCAACCATTACCAAGTAATTTAGCAGAGGATTAAAATCAATTAAGACTTAAAATATTCTCAGGAGACCTGTACGTTGGTGCCAGTTGGCAGTTTTACTGCCTCCGATGAGCCCTTCCTCCAGAAACTCTCTTATTAACCATCCGGGTCACAGACAAGTTCCTGTGGCCGCTATGGTGGACATTATTTATTTAACACCAACCTGCACTTGAATTCCTTTAATGTCTCTTTGACTCTGTACTTCCTCATTGTACCCTTGCCCTTCAATACTGTGTGGATATTGTTACGGGATAAATGGCAGAACCCCTGAGTATGAGCAATTAACTGTTGAATCAGCTTTTCTAGTCTGGTCTTGACATTTTTCTCTTATCCTGTTTTAAGCTGCTCTCTTTCAGTCTTGTGTGCGTAGCTTCTGTCTTACACCTAAGTCCTCACACGGTCCTCTCTGTTCTGAACGCTGTACTCTGGAAGCAGAAAGTGTATGACTCATTGGTTTCATCGGGCAGGTGTAGCCTATGCTCTTTTCTGGGAACCCTTACAGTTTATTCATATTAGTTTAGAAAGAGAGAGCGAGAAAGAGAGATTTAGAAAAACTGAAAATCTTACTGAAACTACCTCTATTGTGAAACGGAAGTACCCATGTGTGTGGCTGTGTGTATTTCCATGGTAACATTCATTGCATTTACACAATTCTTATATTTTTTTAACTAATGCACAGTGTCTTTACAATACAGGATTACATTATAGTAACCACAAAAAGATCAGCACCTTATATACATTACAGTTATATATATATTACTGATTATTTTCATCTATACACTGTATCCCCCAGCCAACAAAACAGGTGCTCTAACCCTCTTATAATCACTGGAAAGGAGCTTCAAACAGAACCTCTGTGATCTGGAGAAGCCAGGGTGGATTTGCAGACATTACAGACAGGCCAGGCATCTGGGAGGCTGTTTCTCTCCTCGATGCCTTCCCAGCCAATCACTTTGGCCTATTTAAGGCAGCCGCACAGAGACTTCACAGGCAGACAGAGACGAGAGCTGCCACCTCTGATGCCTCTGTGCTGATGTCTCTCTTTTCCCACAGTCTTATTTGCATGGTTGGTTTAGAATGTGACGGGCCTTAGGATTTGTCAAGAAACAGTGGCAATGGGGTCTTGGGCTGAGGATATTCCCCAGTGTTTGTCGGTGATCAACATAATCGATGAGGGCCAGGACCTCTTTCTCCTACTCTTTCTACATACTCTTTCAGAGAGGCGTTTGACTCTGTAGCGTAGATGTTTTGCAAGGCAAGGCCTTTTCTTGACGAATTAACACTCAACGTTCTCTTGACTGTATTTTCTGACACATCGGAAGTTTCCTTTCAACATAGTCAGGAAAAGTGGCATGGTTAGAAGATAGTCCTCCATTACACACTCCCAGACAAAGTGGGGGTCTAGACAGTGATAATAAGATTTAGCCCATCAAGTGCTCGTCTCTATTTCAGTTTTCTGTCTCGGTCTGTGTGTGTGTGTATTTGCTTGTGTGTGTTTGTGTTTATGTTTGAGCGCCCCTGACTGGAAATGTGTGTAAAATGTGTTTATCTGTTACAGTGTGTGGGTTAGGGTAGTCCATTATTTCCTGACTCCCATGGTAGTTGAATTGAATTGTGTCTGGATGAGTACTGAGACCAAGTTCTCTACACCCTGTGATTATGTGGTATAGTACTGTTTCTCCTTAACACACATCATGTACTCTCTCTCTCTCTCTCTCTCTCTCTCTCTCTCTCTCTCTCTCTCTCTCTCTCTCTCTCTCTCTCTCTCTCTCTCTCTCCCCTCTCTCTCTCTCTCTCTCTCTCTCTCTCTCTCTCTCTCTCTCTCTCTCTCTCTCTCTCTCTCTCTCTCTCGCTCTTTTGCATGCAGTGGAACTCCATTATAATTCCAACCTACATTGCTGGCGAAGCTATAGCCAGAGTAAACATTGAAACTGCTCTTCGAGCCTCCGAGAATATCTTTATTCTTGAACCATTAGGCAAGACCGTAGAGGCTCACTGGAGCCTATTGTGGTAGAAAGTGGTGTCCTCTGTGAAGTTGCAGGTCTCTCATGTTTTACGTGGACAGCAGGAGAGGGACATGCTTTATTGATAGAGACTGCAATTAACTGGCTCTGTAGAGACAAAGGAAATTGCACATTCATCATACCAAACTGGCTTAGGGGGCTTACCAAGGGTCTAATAATGGTTGTCTTTATTTACGGACTGTGACTGGGGCACAGGCGGCCAGAGCTGGAAAAACACATATTTATGCATATGTCCACACACATTTTTGCATTGCCATTGTTTTGGGGAGTCACAATTAAATCCCATTCAAAACGTTTTTTCCCCCTAACCCTAATCTTAAACACTTGATGCATTTCTAACCGTAACACAAATTCTAAGTCCTAAACCACCCTGTTTTACTTTACATGAGGGGACTTCTGTTACACACACACACACAAACACACACACAAAACTTGCAAACACATGCATCAAATCTCCCCTCAAAGGCATAAGCCACTCAGGTTATGGTGAACATTCCCATAAGAATGGTGATACTTTGTAAAAAAGAATAATATTAATAACAGAGTGCCAATTCCAGGAGTACTTTTGTAAAATGTGCATAGATTTTAAGAAACATTAATAATATAGGATTAGTGTTTGGGTGTCTGGTGTTTTTATGTGACATTCCATTCCTGTTCATTACAGTAATATACTTGTCACTCCTGATCAAGGTTTGTTACTGAGATTAATTCTAGGTCTAGTGCTTGTCTCTCTTTCACGGATGGATGTTTGGATGTTCTTATAACAGACGTTATTCACTGGTAAATGTACACAAGCGTCCTTGAACTGTCTCGTCTGTGTTGACAAGTTGATAACTATTGTTTGCTCTCTTTCCTTTGCCCTTCTTCTCTCCTTCTGCCTTTCTTAATACCTTACCTCCCTCTCTCCTCCTCTCCCTCCCCTTCGCCTCTCTCTTTGGCTCTCGGTTCCCTCCCTCCCTCCGTCTCTCTTTTTCTGCCCCTTTGTTCTTTCCCATGTCCTATCTCTTGCCAACCTCTTGCCATACACCCCCTTTCCTTCTATCTATCTCTCTTTCTCTTCATTCTCCCCCTCCCCCCCCACACACTCTTTCTCTCTGCAGTTGTTCTGTTGGACACCACGGCAGTCCTAGGGGAGCTGGACTGGAGGACCTACCCAGTAAATGGGGTAAGATAAGCCACCAATTTATCACTGGTTCTCTTCTTGCCTCTTAGAAGACACATGGCAAGTCTCTGACATTGTTAAAGCCATATTTGAATTAAAACAGTTATTTCAATGATCAATCAGTGTTTTAAATCACTCCCTTCAAAGTGTGACTTAAAGAGTATTGATAACTAATGTCTGATCATCCTTCTTATTAAACATGTTTAAAGAGCAGAGACTGAGATAATTACATTTGTACACACTGCGTCCAGCATACTGGCGATGTATCAGACCTCAGATTGTGCTTTTCCCAGTCTGGGCTGTGTCTAGTCCTGACATCACTAGCAGTCAAATGGCTCCACAGCTAGAATGACCAAATGTATCAGACCTCAGATTGTGCTCTTCCCAGTCTGGGCTGTGTCTAGTCCTGACATCACTAGCAGTCTAATGGCTCCACAGCTAGAATAACCAAAGATTTCCGTAAAACAAAATTTGGAAGCAACAAGTGTCCTCATGCGTCATAACCAGCTTGGATGCTTTTTATACAAATCTCAGAGGAGTATTTGTTTTTCATTTGTTTTGTTTTTTAATTTTCTGGTGCAAAATATCAGAATATACCAACATTAGGGTTCAATTTGAGTAGTCAGGATGCAAGACTAAGGCCTTGTATTTTGTGTATTAAGTTGTCGCTGTGAGTCAATATGACAAAGATGTGTTGCCAGCCAAAATACCAATATTGAGATACCTGCCTCCGTTCTCTTCTCCTAACCCCTGGGGTGGCCTGCGCAGATTGCTGTTAGGAACACTGAACGGCTTTCATTAGCAGAGAAGAAAACATAACGCTACATGCCACCCACCTCCACACCCAATCAATAATTCATTTCAGAATGCTTTTTTTTCATGCCTTTGCTCTCCCCATCTTCCTGACAACTCAGTGTCATGTTGATCAGAACCTCCCTACCCCAGCTGGCGTTTGTGTGTTTGTTTGTTTTTGTGTGAGTTTGGTGTGAATTTGTGCATGTGTGCATTTGTGTGTGTGTGTGTTTGTAGTGTGTAGTGCTTACTGAGCCTGCACTCAAACCACATGCTGTTTGTGGGGCCCTGCAGTTGTTAGAGGGGCGCTGACTAGAGATGAAATTGTTATTAGACAAGATAAATTTAAGACATTTTATTAGAGGATTTGTTAGGCCTATATTCATTTTGGGACATCATTAGTATAACAAAGACAGACCAAAAACACACACATGCTGTTGCCTGCCATTGGACATCAATCAAAAGTAATTCCTCTTATTCAAAACGGCGTCTTACTCCTTTCTACACCCCCCCACCTCCTATCTCTCCTCAGCCTTCTCCTTTCGCCCCTCCTCTTCTTCCCCCCTTACTCCTTCTGTTAATATCTCCACTTTAGCCGTCTGTTCCAGTGATGAACATCATGGATGTTCGTGTCTGTGCCTGGATCGATCTTTATGATGTGTTGTATGTGGAGGGAGGGAGTGAATCCATCACTGTGACTGAGAGGGCCTGTTCACAGTCATAATAAGACTCTAATAATACCCTTGAACCTCACTCTCCCATGCTTCTTCGGTTAGCCTGCAGAACTAAAGCCTAGCCCTAGGCAGAGATTCCGAAATCTGGATATCCACATAGCTCTCAGACGCCGCTGTCAGCGCCACGTTGAGAAAAACATCCTAGCCTATTAATTCAGCATATCTAAAGAGACAAAAAAATGTTACTTCATCAGTGTTTCAATCTTTGGCTTTCATGACAGAAACTGCTGAAAACAACCCTCTCACTAAGAACCGCCGTGTCTGCCTCTGAAGTGACTCCTGAAGAAGGACGTTTTACTGAAGTTTGGCCTTGGTAGGCTTTCATCAACCACTTCAATTAGACTGTTTGAGATGCCGTCGTCCTGTATTAAAGTATTCCAATTAGCAACAGGACCAGTATGGCCGTGCATTTCCATTCAGAGGCAGCTCTGAGAAAATGTGTTGTTTTGCCTTTCTCTAACTTTCTCAAACCCTATACCCAGGGCAAGACTGTCAATTCCCTGGACTAAGCTGTTTCCGGTTGTCAATGTGTCACTGCATTTCAGTAGACTCTCGATGTTATCTTTTATCCTGAGATGTAAAAACTAAGGGATGATGAAAAGGTAATATAGGACTAAAAGAGGATATGTGACAAAGATGACCTGAGGGCCGAGAGATAGCGCCAGGAATGCAGTGACCGCGCTCAAGGAGATCTGCCTGTTGTAATTGGGATTTTGTGATTAAAAGTGTTATTCAAACACCTGGAGAAATATTGGGAGGGACTGGGATCAGATAAGACACGTGGAATGAGAATCGTGAGGCGGATTTGTTTTCTAAGAGGCGAGATGCAGGAGATTACGCTGTGTTACCGGAGGATCCATCTTGCTGATGCAAATCTAGAATGACTAGTACACTCTTGATTTGGCTGTCAATCGAGCGCCAAACCCACTGCTTTTGCCCTTAAGCAAAGTACTTAAAGCTGGACTGTTACCATTGTGTGTGAGTGAAAATGATTTATTGATGATTTATTTATTTTTTGCACGGTGAACCAATAAAGTCTTATTCATCTGTTACCTTGTAAAAGTATTTAACACAATAGTCTGCGGTGGACATGACTGCTAATCTACCTTAGCTCTACTTTGATACCCCCTTAAAATGACAGCACTGGTAGAACCAAGAATGTATATTAAATGAGACATTAAATAACAATGATTGATTAATAATTTCACCCCTCTTGTCTCACCCCTCAGGTCTCATGAAGCTAATTTAGATTGCTTAATTAATATTACCGTAACACTATTGGCTTACTCAAGGTTAATGTGTATTTAATAATTTATATATAAAACACTCAACCTTAACGGTGTTTTAATTTCCTTGAAGCTAACTTAGCCTTTGTTCCCAGCGAGTAAGAAGGTCAACTTTTTGTACTCTGGGATCATTACAGGTTGGACAGTTAGCACTGTGTGTGTGTCTCTGTCTATCTGTGTGTGTCTGTCTGTCTGACTGTCTGTAAGAAGTGATGAGGCCAGAGGGCTCTTACTCTGGCAGCATTAAACAGATGAGGGGCTGCCTGCCTGCCTGGTTGACAGTAACAGACGGAAGACAAGACGTGTCAGACATTGGGGCAGAGTGAGAAGACACACTTGGCTACACACACACACACACACACACACACACACACACACACACTGCACACACGCACACGCACACATACACACACACACACACCCACACACACACACACTTGCATGCATAGACTGCTCCCAAATGGCCCGGACCTCTTATCTATTGAGTGACAATGAAATTTATCAAGAACAAGACGTGGCCTGCTGGTGGAGCAGACAGAGAGGCAGTGCTTCCAGGAGATTGATCTCCACGTTGTCTCCCTCTCATGCTCCTCTTCCTGTGGGCTCCGCTCTTCTGTCTGAGGCCCGTCGTCAGCTCAATACCATGTGTGACGTGTTTCGCACTCACTGATTTGGGAGTCATCCATCACCCATTTTTATCAGGCGCTCGTCTGAGTTGCACCATGTTATCCCAGGGCAGGTCCTCAGTAGGTATATGATACCTCTGTTTCCTCTGAGGTAGGATTACATAGAAGGCTCCCTATAACCCTCCATTTGCTCTTCTCCCATTCAGTTTTGTGCAGGATAACATGTTGCCCCCACCTCCCCTCACCTGCCCTTGTCAGTTTAGACAAACCACTAGAAACACTAATAACAACCTCGTCCAACGTCTCCCTGATGGATATGTGAACATTTCAACGTGACCAATTCACCCACGTTACTTCCATTCAGACAGTTACAGTATTAGAAGAGTTTGAACAGATTGTCAAGGCTGAGGCTAGGAATCCAGGAACCCCCTATATTTGTATTTTCGTTTTCACTTTTGTCGAATGAGGGGTTGATTCTTCAACTCTAAAATTGACCTGGACTCACACTACAAGTCTCGATTCAACTCCACACGTAGAGAGGCTCTGTCAATATGTGTCATGGTCTTTTGAACAGTTTTAACTCCTCTGTTCAGCTCACCTTCAGAGCTGAACAGACAGAGAACACCGGTTTAGCCCTGGCTGATGTAAGAGTTGTGTAAACGACAGTAAGAGAAACTCTGCCTATCTCAGGTCTGCCTGGTTAGAGACAGCTTGTATATGTGTGAGACGTCACACTCTCAAGCTGTGTGAGGGATCCATTGTAGAGATTCTGTTTCACAAGACCCCCTGATTCCTCCCCTCTCACGGTTTATGCAGTATAGATTAATTGATATTCAATATGAATTAATATTGTAAAACAGTTTATTACTTTAGTCTGTAAATTGATCAGTTTTTTTCCGGCCTCTCCTCACACAAACTCATTCTCAATTCTCCTTCTTCCCTCTGTCTGTCGTTCCTACCTCCCTGCATCTGTAGTGGGATGCCATCACAGAGATGGATGAGCAGAACCGCCCCATCCATACCTTCCAAGTTTGTCATGTGATGGAGCCCAACCAGAACAATTGGCTCCGGTCAGGCTGGATCCAACGCCAAGCAGCCCAGAAGGTGTGTGCCCTCCCTTGTCCAAACACATCCATATTCCAGCTTTATATTTTCCCTTTTTAATGCATACAGCTAGCTTGTTCGAGGGCACAGCTGTGACATAGCAAGCTCCACGTGAGCCACATAGGATGTCTGTTATTATTTATTTGATCACATACACTGACAACGTCCTTGAGCGTTTTTGAAACACACACTTTGCTTTTCGCCTCCTTTGAGGTGTGTGTGATTGGATCTGGTTCTGTGCAGGTGTACGTGGAGATGCGCTTCACGCTGCGAGACTGTAACTCCATCCCCTGGGTGCCTGGGACCTGCAAGGAGACTTTTAACCTCTTCTACCTGCAGACCGACGAACCGCACGCCTCTGGAACTCGCTTTCGTCCGGTTGAATACGCCAAGGTTTGCTTGGTTGATGTGCTCTAAAGATTATGTTTCATTGATTGATTGATCTCTGCTAGAGCCAGATCTTACAGAGTGAAAAAAGACTGACATGATTCGTGTCCTAGGGGTTTTCAACGAGGCAGGGTTTTGAGCAGAAAGTCTGCTTAAAACGAAGTGATTAAGCCCACTAATCACGTCTTCTAATAATGTAATGGTTCTGATTGACACAGAATGAAAACAGTATTGTTGATGCGGTTCTCATCAAAGGTGGACACCATTGCAGCAGATGAGAGTTTTACACAGACAGACCTGGGGGACCGGGTGCTGCGGCTCAACACTGAGGTCCGCCAGGTCGGTCCCGTGACCCGGAAGGGCTTCTACCTGGCCTTCCAGGATGTGGGTGCCTGCATCGCCCTGGTGTCTGTCCAAGTCTTCTACAAGCGTTGCCCTTCCACGCTACGCAACCTGGCCGCGTTCCCCGACACCGTGCCCCAGCTGGACTCCTCCTCGCTGGTGGAGGTCCGCGGGGCGTGCGTGGAAAATGCAGAGGAGCGAGACACGCCTAAGCTTTAC
The DNA here is from genome assembly GCF_021917145.1 of Hypomesus transpacificus. Lineage (NCBI taxonomy): Eukaryota > Metazoa > Chordata > Actinopteri > Osmeriformes > Osmeridae > Hypomesus > Hypomesus transpacificus. The sequence goes on along the minus strand of NC_061071.1, from coordinate 906,602 downwards.
TGCGGCGCCGACGGAGATTGGCTGGTGCCCCTCGGGAGGTGTGTCTGCAGCATAGGGCACGAGGAGATGGAAGGATACTGTAAAGGTGAGGAGAGATGAATGTGGTCGATTGTGGTGACTGTATGTAGCCTGGGTATGTTAGATGAAGGAATGAATGGATGTGTTTCAGTTGTGGTATGTTTTGGTCTTGTTTACCGACTGTTTTGTATCTGTTCACTGTAGCCAGGTCGGGCCTCTTTTGCTTGCCTTGCGCCAGCCGGTTCTTCATTTCCGAGTTTCAAATATGTTGTGAAGCCTTAACTGTAAGGATTGCATAATGTTTTGGCAAATTTGTTGTTAGCAGATGCAGTGTGTCTCTTAAAGAAATACATTTTGTTAGTCACAGAACACATAATTGGAATTCCTGAACTACAGTACTGTAAACATAGATGTTGAATAGTTAACCTTAACATTCAACAAAATGCCCATATTGGAATTTTCCTGATGAGTCCTAATGTACGACAAAGTGTATACTGTACTACCATGTGCCTCTCATTAACCAACCATACTTCTTTAGTATAAACAAAGGAAACAGCTTTCAAAAATGGCAAATTTCAAAGTCCTAACACTTGGCACTGGTTCTCTACAGTGTTGCTTACACAGCAACTGCGGGCATCTCAACCTGTTCTACAGTAACTACGCTGTTAGTGTAGGAAAAGGTGTTCTCTCAGCAGGAGAGCCCCTGCTCTGCTGCAGCCACAGTGAATCTGTAAGTAGCTGCTCGAGCATTCTGACTGAGGGAGGGAGCAGAGGAGGAGGCATTGCATCAGATACTGTAGACAGACAGGTCTCAAGGGCCCCGCCGTCAACTGCAGAGTTTGAGATCTCAATCCCCCTCCTCCTGCTTTCTCTCTACTCCTCCCTGCCTCTCTCCCATCCTCAATATCCGTTCCCTGCCTCCTCTCTCCTCGGTCATTTAGCTCAACCTCTCCCCCTCTCCTCCTTCTTCCTTCCATCCTTTCTCCCTTTTTTCTCCTTCTCCTCACCCTTGTCCTTTCCACAGCCTCTTTGGTTCCCCCTCCCTCCTCCTTTCTCTCCTCTCTCGTTCCTCCCCTTCCTCCACACCCCTCTATTCAGAGATCTTGGACTTCAGTGCACTTACAGTAAAACATGCAGCCTCCCCTGACTGGTGACTCATGTTGACTTGGTGACTCATAACCTCTACTGTGCGTTGAGAGCGCCTGGAACATTCTCTCAGGGGTCCTTGTCACAAATTTTAAGAAAATAAATGTCAAGAAAATGTCGACCTAAAAACATTTTAAACACTTCTTCAGCAACACAACATTGTAATTTCATGAATCCTAGCCTTTCTATGGGTTTCTGTGTATCCTTTCTGTGGGCTATATTTTTATTTTCATTTCTGTACTACAAATACAATCTCAGTGGTGTCCCTGGCATCACCAGCAGTAGGCCCGACTGTAGCTTTTAGAATACAAGAACAGGTAGTCACTGGAGTGCATTGCTGAATTATTCTGGGGGCGATCAATCTTCCTTTACTTGAATCCTTTTTGTTTGATTATATGCACAACTGGTGCTTCCTCTGGGGTATTTGTATGTTTGGTCTGAGCTTTTAAACCAGAGCTCTTTAAGCGACAGTTCTATAGCTCTTAAAGTCTCACAAACATCCCCAGGCAAAACGCACACCCATAATACAATTTGTAAAGAAACTTTGCTTGGCCGATCAGCCAACTGCTTTCAAACACGAAGCGTGGAGGAGAAAAGTTTTATTGGCGACTTCTTTTTTGATCTAGATTGTATTTGGCCTAATTTTCTCCATTGCGCCGTGCAGAGGCTAGCCAGCTAATTGCCTCCATTTGTTAGCTTCACAGCTAATTTAGCAGGCTGTGTCTCTTCCCTAAACCTTATAACCTCCACTCTCATCCTCACTGCTGAGCAGGTCCTCAGTAATTAAGGCAGGTGCTAAATTGAGCTGCTCTGCATGTTAACAAGCAAAGTTTACCGCCGCGATACTTTGTTTACTGTCAGCTAAATATCTTTACAAATGTTCCTACCGGTCCATTTTGTTGTCTGGATCCCACCAATGGTCTGTAGGAGAGCAGATTTTTGGGGCCATCATCAAAGTAGGATTCATCTTTCTTTTGCACATCACGTCTCCCCCCCCCCACACACACACACACCCTTCCGCCCCACAAACCCAACTCTCTTCCTCATTCTGTCACATAGCCTCTCTCTCTACTCTGCCATTTTCATCTTAGTCCCACACGGTGCCCAACGTTGCTGTGTTTCATCTAACAGTTCAAATGGTGTATTGCTTTAAATAGCAGCCTGAAATGACTTAATACACTTCCTCCTCCAAGTCATGTCCCAATTGGGATAGATGATCGTCATCACCTTTGGTATTGGTTAGCCGAGCAGTTTAATCCCTGTAACAGATTTGTCTCTCCAAGGTGTTGTAGCTCGAGTAAGGTTGTTATTTCAGTTACAATACAATCAGACTCAGCAGGTGATTCAAAGTCATTTTTCTGCAGAGTCATAAGTAGTGTAAGCTGTGATAGCTGTTCTCCAGGGCTAGGCAAAGGATGTCCCCATGGCTGTGTTGAGATTTTTTGTGTGTGTGTGTGCGGGCATGTGTGTGTGTGTCTAGGTGTGTGTCTGCGCATGAGTGTGTCTGTATTTCGCTTGAAGAGTTGATGTCTAAATTTAAACTCAGTGATGCCGCAGTAACTCCAGTGTGTTGCAGAGTGCGACACATCTCTCCTCGGTCTGAGGAGAGCACACTAGTCTACTGAACATCTTCGACCAAAACTCAGCTTCAAGTGCATCTTATGAATATTCATATATGATGATATGATTACAATTCACCAAGCTGCCGCTCGTCTTGCTAGTTTGAAATGAGATAGAAACAAGTAAGGGTCCCTGCTGGGGGGGGGGGGGGGGGGGGGGTGAAGGTGGGGGGAGAACACAATTACCATCTACTGATGTGTGAACAGTCACTGGTGAGCACAAATTCTCCAGTGTGGATGTCAAACTCTGTAAATCAAGGAAGGGATGAACTTTCAATATTGTGTGTAGATATTGGTTTACTTTACCCACTAGGATTGAACAAGAATACCTGTGACATTGCACAAGCAGCCATTCTCAGTTGATCTACTCTTAACATCATCTTTAGCCACCGCATCTTTCCCCCGGAACGAGGAAACTTCCCCCCTGGAACTCATTGCGTTTCCACCACAAGGATATGGATCTAATTTGAGATCCGGAGAGCAACAAGCAGGATTTAAAGAGGAGCATACTCTTCAAAAATAAAGAGGGTCTTGCTCTTGGGTATAATGCAGCAGCCCTGAGATGGGTGTTTAGAGACAGGATGCTCATGATGTCTGAAACATGTCATACGCAGGAGACACCACATCTCCAATAGCTCTGAGTCCACTCTGAGATCTCATCTCAAACTGTACCTTACTGCTTCATGATGGAATACACCAATTCATTCATTCAGTCATCTCTGCCAGATGCCTCCTTTTCTGGATGTAGCTTTCGGCCTACAGCGATGAAGGAGTTTACGTCCAAGTCTCTGTGTAAAAAAGTGAAGGCCATTTTGCTGTTGAGATGTACAGTACAGTTTGCAAGTGGTTGCGGCAAGTTTTGCCCCATGAACTTGCGATGACTTCTGCTTTCTCCTCGTTTTCATTTTCGAGAGCGGCTTCAAAGGCTACCATGATCAAAGCTGTCTGAGGCAGCAGGGAGAGGGGGTGAAAAAAGAAGAAGCGAGCTCCCAAACGTACGCGCAGCGCACTGCAAACACGTCCAACTCCACCATCCCCCAAACAAAGGAAACATCTTCTCTTATCTAATCCAGTTTTTTTCTCACCACCAATAACATTCCACCAGACTTTTTTGACATCTCAATCCACATCCTTCTTTCTTTTTTTTCTTCCTACAAATCTCTTGGCATCAGCCGTGAAGATATAATAGACTGGTTATATCATGACCTAGATAAAGTATCACAAGCGTAACACAATTTGTTTCATGGCTTTTTGTCATGGTGCTTCTTCAGAAAGGGGGAGAGGGGATGGCGGAGGAGGGCTAAGATAATCACTTTTTTGTATCATCATCTTGTGTGCTTGTTATTCAATGAAGGGATGTCTCAATCAAAGTAGGCAGATGAAAGCGGTGCCAAGATACCACAAACCGTGAACAATGTGCTTGTTTTCAATTACACCAAAGCTTTGATACTCTATTTTCACAGCTTTTTCTTGTCAAAATATCCCTAGTTACTAAAAGGATATGTTACAGAGAAAATACCTGGATATCAGGACTACAGGGGAAGGTTTTGTGGGACATGAACCTCTTAACCTGTGGTAACCTGTGTCAACCAGGTTTGTCTGACCCAATGCAATTGAGATGTTTCACTGTGAAAACTGTACTAAAGGTTGGTTGGATATTATAAAACAGGTCTGGCCTTAATTTTATTTTGTGTGCTTTTTTTATGGTCTGGCTTTCATGAGACAGGCTTCTTTGTAATGTTAGACATGAAAGACACAGTCAAAATTAATTGACTCCTGAGGGCCTCACATTTGCCATGTATGAGTTTGTTTGTTTCCTTTTGTTATGCTCTTTAACTCCAATCACATTGTTTGTGCAGATTAACTTGCGTTATTAAACATGTGGGATGATAAAAAGAAAAATGATGTCACTGCGTTCCCTTGCACAGGAAGAGGAGAAGGATGTTGATAGAGGTGTCACAAGTTTAGACAGGCTGAAAACATGACCAGAATGTGAGATGTGTCACTTACTGCCCGCATTGGGCAATATACTAATTCTGCCCTCATTATAATCACACATCACACAATAATTACCAGGCACTTAATTCACCATGGTACTGTATGACGGTTTGCTTTCTGCCAAAAGTGAACCAAATATGTGTTGTAATCTTGTTTGAAAGAATCCTAACCTGTTCATAAGCAGACAGACAGGACTGAGCTTCTGTTCTCGTAGATGCCAGCCTGTATCTGACGCTTGGCCGGAGCATCGCTTATTCTCTCTGAACCGACCATCTGCATATCAAAGCAAGGAGACCAGGGTAAACATCATATCTGCCCTTCCATCTGCTCCTGCCTACAGTCTACAGTTAAGGCCTGATGAACCTGCTTTTCTCTGCTCTGTTTACGAATGATTAGTTGCTTATCAACCTGGCAGCACGTCTGTCTGTCATGTCTTGGTTAAGGAGGGGATGGATAGTGCAACACCAGGGCTACGTTTCTAGTTGTGGTGGGAAGTTTAAAGGTTTAAGTAAGGGAAAGGCCAACTGTTCGTTGTAAGCTAATTTGATATATGGGCTATCATAGACCCTCTACAAAGAAGACTTCTGTTGGCTCTATCAGTCAGAGCAGAGGCTGGAATGAAGAAAGGGTAGCATCTGTTGGGCTTACTAGGCTCTTTGTTAAGTCCAGAGAGAGGGATATAAAGAAGGTTTGTAATAAAAATGCTTATCATCTTCAAAGGAGACACAAGGCTTTCGCACTCTGCCAGGAGCACCGTGCAGGTGAATTGAGAGATGCTATCAGATGGTTTTGTATGGAGGCCATGAACAAAATGGAAAGGAAGTCACAATTGAGTCTCTCACACTCTTATCTCCCCTTCTCTCTCTTTTACTCTTGCTCCTTCTCTATTTTATTATTTATTTATTTGACTTCTGTCTGTCTCACATACTGTTACGCATCCTTGGTGGTATGTTCTAGTTGGCTCGTCCCCCAACAAATGTAGGTGTAGGATGTATACCCATGGGCAACTCTCACCTATACATCTGTTTCTTGGATGTGAACCGTAGCAAAAATAATACTGAATTGAAACACTGTGTCAGTGTGACAGAAGCAAACATGGGTAATTCCATTATTGGAAGGTCAACTTGCGACCACTGTGGTTCTCCCTGAGTCTACAAAATTCAGTGCTCTCCAAACCACCCAATCATTTGCCCCTATGGAGTCTTTTGGTAGTTTTGTTTCTAAGTCTGTTTTCAATGTCTTCCTGCAAAACTATTTTCCTCTGGGGACAAATAAAGTTGACGTTGAAATAAAATTGACAGATAGCATCATACTGTAGTAGGCCACTTGAATGTACTGTCTCTTTTCCTTCTACCTTACATTTTAAAATGAGACTTGGATGTTTGTGTCGATATAGTCTGCTGGTAGCTATATAATCACATTAGTGGCAGTGAGTAGACACTCTGGCAGATTATGACGCTGTACAGGAGGAAAGGGCTCTTTTACAGAAACGTTCACTTCTCTCTTACATCCGTAAACTAATTAATTGCAGAATATATCCTTTTTTTTAGGGAAAGGTTTTTGCTAAAGAGCCTGTAGCTGGGAGAAACAGTTGAGTTCAGAGGAAAGTTAAATGACTTGTGAACTCTTGCATGGCAACAGAGGATTAAGCTACTACGGAGGATCAATTTCACAGCAGAGCTGGGTGAAATGTTAGTGAATGTACAGTATACGAATGTGAGTGTTATGTCATCTTGGTAAACTCAAGATTATCTTGGGCCAATTGAAGGCCATTTGATGTAGAAAGTCTTCACTGTCACTAACATTAGCCTGTTTACTGGACAGAGGGTGACAACAGCTAGAAGACTCCTGGAAAGGTTCCGTGAATTTTCCATGGGGTTTGAAAAATCTTTCAAAAGTGTCAAAATAAGCTTTCAACATTTGCCTTTAGACATTCAAAGTGTCTCTCTTGAAATTAACATTAACTGCACATACTATACTGCATGATACAGTCTGACCCCTAGGAATGGTAGTTATCTGACTTTTACCAGTTACTTCTATGGAGCTTCAAGACAGATTATGATGTTGTGACCTTGTCCAGTCTGCCAAGTCCCTCATCTGTTTGGATACCTGGGAACTCATTAGTAATAACCCTCACCTCTGTCTTTCAATATCTTTAGCTCTCTTTCTCTCTCTGTTTGCTTGCTGTCCTTCACTCCCTCTCTTCCTCTTATTTGTGAGTCAACTGTTCTTGGCTGTGAACTGAGTACTAATTATTCACTATTTAACCCCAAACACCTGGTCTCTCTGGTGAGTAATTATCGCCAAACTCAGAGCCATACACTCATCCACGATATGTTTACTCCTGATGGGAAAGCTGTGTTTGAGACGGTTTATCGGTGTGTTTGAAATGTGTGTGCTTGCATGTAGATGGGCTACCACCCCTGTACTTGTGAAAGCATGTATGTGTGTGCGTGTTTTTACCACGTGCCTTGCACAGGAACGTTGTTAATGGGAAAAAGAAACCTGGTCCCTAATTGCTTTTTGGCGGCAACCTGTACTGGCCTGGGTGTGCATGAAAGGCAGATGGGAATCCTAATGAGTCCGTGTGACCCTACAGTGGGAGGTGGATGCTAGGATTAAGGAAATACACCTGCAGCCTAAGGAGGTAGCAGGGTGGGTGGGGGTTATAATATAACAGGGTTCTCTTTCTCATTATCCCATTATTGCTTTTCTACTCTTTCTTTTCCAAATTTAAATTGGAAGTTCTTTTTGGTTTCTTTTCTTTTTGCCTTCACCCACAGTTCTGAGTTACTCCTCTCCCACACTCTGTGGACGCTTCTGAATTCACCCAGATTGGGGCTATTCACAATCACAGAGAACTCTTATTGAAAATGGATAGATAGCAAGACTATCTCTCAGACACACTTACCTAGACGTGCTCTCAGTAGGATGATATTGAGGATGAGGTAGGGGCATGGGGGAAAGGAGGAGGTGGGCATGTTCTTGTCCTCTTGTCACCAGGGCACATATTTAACTTCAATATTTCATTAAAAAAAAATATATATATATTGTGTGGTAGGTGTTCAATTATAAACCATGTTTCCCCAATGGTGTGACTCATTGAGTGGTGTAGTAGTGCTAAAGATGAGGAAGAGTATGGTGATGGAGGGGACGACTGCTTAGGTGTTCTGATGAACCCGATCTTCCAATTTAGAGGACTAGATAAGATATGTTGAATTTCCATGTACAAAGTGAATTTCATCTTGGAAATATGGAAAAAGTGAACACCCCTCTTGCTGCACGTACTTTACAGATGGAGGAGAATGGGTTCCTCATCCTTTGTCTTGATCCTAATTCTCCCTCGCTCCCTCTCTCTCCCACTCTCACTATTCCTCTCTCTGCTTGACAAGACCTGCCAGTGGATTCCCAATTAGCATTCCATAGCAGTCTCTGTAGGATTTGCGTATCCAAATGCCCTGGGAATGAGAAAAAACTGGAATTAGTGGAATCAGCAGGACCCCCAGAGCTGCCCGATATGAAGCCTGATTGAATTTCCCTCTGTGTGTCATTTTTTTTCTATCAATACAATTCCTTCTTTGAGTTTATTTATTTATTTAGTTGTAATTTCCCTTCTCCCTCCACCCCTTGCGGTAAAGCTATTATTTCCAGCTTCTTATAGTATTAAGTAAATTGTGCTATCATCTTTCTATTTCCCTGCTGGGACGTTGGGGAGGCAATCTGCAATGGTTATTACCATCTTCTGGTAAAGCTTTGGGGAGGGAGAAATGGTGGAGGGAGGGGTTGCAGAGAGAGGAATAGGGAGAGGGAGAGAAGAGTGAGGAAAATAAAGGGAGACGGAGAGGAAAGGACTAGGAAGGTAGCGAGAGGAGGGAGAAGGGTGAGGAAAATGAGGACACGGGAGAGTGGGAGTTTAGTAGGGTCAGTAATGCTGACTTTGCACGTTATGAGTGAATGGAAATTTCAAACTGCATGCATGCAGAGCTGTAATTGCATTTCATACCGCACTATCTCTATGTTAATGATAAAATTGTTTACTTGCGAAAGAAGAGAGTATGAATTCATTTTACGGCACACTGGCTCTTTCTTTTGCTCGTTCATGGAAGCACACACACCCCCACATTCGCACGATAAACACACATACAAAATCTGAAACCATATTTAGGCCATGGGGGTAACCTTGCCTGGTATTTGTCCCATTTATTTTGTCCATACACAGTAGTGGCTAATTACCCTCCATCATATCAGTGATCACATAATGGATGCTCCGGTGAGGAAAATAATGTGTGATTTGTGGCTTTGTTGACTCTCTCTATCTCTCTCTTTCTCTCTCTGTCTTACTCTCTTTCTAACCCTCTCTCACATAATTACATTTCCTAATGTGGATGCAGCGAGCTCTATCGGCCTGACAAGATTGCATCTAATGTTGGTGTTCCTAACATTTTGTTTCAGTGTTTTGTTTCCACTGTGGTTTCTCTAAATCCTGGATAATGCACCAGATACACCTTTCTCCCACTGCAGTGTGATGGAGACACTGCAGCTGTTATCTCACATTCTTAATGTGTTTATCTCTATAACTCCCTGTCAGACATCAATTTTGCTATTGATCAGTTATTTGCTCGGTTGATGCGCGCGATATGATATTTTATATTGAACTCAATAAGACATTCAGCACCAGTTCTCTTTCCTCCAATAACTCTCTCTCTCTCTTTTTCTTCTCGTTTTTTCTCTGTTTCTGCAGCATGTAAAGCAGGCTTCTACAAGGCCTATGCTGGGAACATCAAGTGTTCCAAGTGTCCTCCTCACAGCTCCAGCCACGACCAGGCTGCCACCCTCTGCCATTGTGAAAAAGGATTCTACCGGGCTGTTAAAGACCCCTCTACAATGGCCTGCACTAGTCAGTTCACCTACAAATTACAGTTTATTTTTCTTCTCTGACTATTTACGTCTCTTGTTACCAAAGTTAGGCAACACAGAGGCCACCACAAACACTAAAAGCTATAGAGATAAAAGGCTGAAAATATAGTGGTCGAACAGCCCATTGTCCTCATGTTGGAGAATAGAAAGGGTGTTTTTGATGTTGTCGCTAAATTGAGTTGTTACGGAAGCAGATGTGATCTCTGGTTATATATCCTGTTTTCTATTTGAAGTCTGAAGGTAAAAAGATTACTCAGTGGAGTGTCATGACTTTGTCACTTGCATGTTAGTGATCAAGATGCCAACAATATTTCTGGGAAAATATAACATTTTACGGTCATCTTTCCAGACAAGTGATTAAAAAGAGTTCCCTGTAGGATGACATCACTTCCTTTCCTCCCTCCAGGGTCCCCCTCAGCCCCCAGGCACCTGGTGTCCCTCATCAACGAGACCGCCCTCTTCCTGCAGTGGGCCCCGCCCAGCGACATGGGCGGCAGGAAGGACCTCACGTACAACGTCCTGTGTCAGCGCTGCCCAGGCAGTGGGGTCTGCGAGCCCTGCGAGGTGGACCTGCGCTTCTTGCCGCGCCCGCTGGGCCTGACAGGAACCTCCGTGGTGGTGCTGGACTTTGCCGTTCACGCCAACTACACCTTCCACGTGGAGGCGATCAATGGTGTGTCGGGGCTGGGGCAGACGGAACGCTCGCTGGCCAATATCACCGTCACCACTGACCAGACTGGTGAGTATGTCGGCGTCTTGTGTGTACGGCTCATCTTCTTGTTCACCTGTTTAGCGCAAGCATCGTTTTTTTACAAAGCGAGCAGTGTTTTAGATTTCCATAGCAACCTTATCGAGCGGTTTTAGTTGTTCCTTCGCAATGTGTATGGATGGTCTGAAATTTACTTTCCAATGTTATTTTTCCTGAACTGTATTCCATTCTTTTTTTTATCAACTGACACAGTTGCATGTCTTCTCTATAAACTGTGGAACAGCTTCTATCGCTTCAGTGCAGCAGCCTGCTCCTCTCCTGTGGGTGTTTAGTTGTGGATGATGAGGTCGTTAGGGATGTAATTGGTAGGGATTTACCCCTGGGCTGTATGGGCCTCACTCGCACCAACAGGGCTCTGCTCTCTCTCACTGTCCTTCCATGTCTCTCTCTCTCTCTCTCTCTCTCTCTCTCTCTCTCTCTCTCTCTCTCTCTCTCTCGCCCTCCATCTCTTTCTATATTTTTGCCCACTCTCTCCTTTTCTCTGCTAATGAGACGGACAGGTGAACTACTGTGTCTAATGTAGGGCCTGAATGTCTGAAGGGTCTGTCAGTCTCTAAGGCTGCAGGAAATAAACTATTAAAACATCCTTAGTATACAAAGAAACTTGAGGAGTTGAACCATTTCACATACAGGTAAGGGAATTCTTTTGAGAATGTTTTCTGTCCCCTACTGTATGTGCCGGACGAACTGGGTTTTTGATATTCAGATGTAGAGACTCCGGCCTGCTGTTTGGTATGCAGGACGAATGCTACCCTTTATACAATTTCAAGGTTTAGCTATGAGCGCAGTTCACAAAGGCTGGCAAAAGGTGTGTTAAAATCACAGTCACTTTTCAATTAATGCTGTTCGTGGACTCTCGGCGGAAGCAAGTGAGCGTTGGAGCTGACATTAATGTGGGTTAGAACACACAGAGCACCCTGTGAGAGCCAAGGAAGATGATGGGATTTTGTATTTTGCTTCCAAATGTAAATTTTCTCTCCGGAGGCTGAGAAACAGCTTGCCTTTTCCATCGGGGTGTGTGTCTTGTTTGTGGGGGAGGGGTGGAATTGACTCGTCAAAATGGGGCTGTCAACTCGCCCTAGTCTGCAGCTGCAACTGGAACGTCAAAAAACTCTCATTACCAAACAGACTGGCAGGCTGCTCAGCTTGGGGAGCCACACACCACACACACACCACACACACACACACGCACACACAGAGACACCACACACACACCACACACAGGCAGGAATGCTGGCAGACACACACAAACAAATAGTGCTTCTGATCGTATGTTTGCCACTGAGCTGTATGCTGCCTCAGTTGGAAAGTTTTGCTTTAAGAACTATCCCAGAAGTTAGTTAGTTAGTCAAATATGAGACAGACTTGTCACATCATAGTCGTAGAAGTTATTTTGTTTCGATGATGGATCGGTCATTGATCATTAAATTATTGATCACAGAGAAACAAACAAATTACATTTGACTGGGGTTTCATCCAGAACACATTAAACTAGGGTTTGTTTTCGTCTCAGGCACTTATCATATGCAAATGGTATATTAATGGCTCATTATACTTTTAATTATGCAAAGTTTATTCAAACAATACTCCTAATGAATTCTCCTTCGCTGTTGCATGTAGTCTGTGTACACTCGATAAGTTGTTTTTTAAGACTGTGCCATCAATTATGTCCCGAAATATATTCAGTGTATACATTAGGATTACATGTTGATTTAAGGATAGTCCATCAATATATGATTGAAATAATACATATAATAATGTTCAGGATTACTATGGGGATTAATATTTAAGAATATAAATGTATTTTAGTGTTGCATGTTAGTAATTAGCATTAGTGAATTTGAATCAAGAGTAAAGATTGCATTGAGTCCGTTTAAGTGAATCGGTCATTTGTGCTTAAACCTCTTCATTCTGTATTAGAGAGCAGTAGCACAGTCCTACTGAATGTACATCTTAAATATACTCTACAATACATTGTGCTAGCTTTTAATTCAGCTCTGTTATTGTGGTGCTTTCTGGGACTGGATCTTTCCACCGTTCTCTCTTCCTGTGCTGGGAATAAGGCCACCTTCTATTTTTATGATCAGCTACTGGGGGAGATATGCTTTCAAGGGACATCTTTTCTCTACCTCTCCCTCCTGTGCTTTTGCCCTAGGTGGACACGTGTGTGATACACCCACAAGCATGCGAGCACATGCACACGCATGCATGCACACATACCCCTGCGCATGCACACAAGCAGGCATGTGCACACACACACACACACACACACATACATAACTGCACATACTCACACAGTGCGTGTACAGCAGACAGTGTCTGTATGCTCTCTTTCTATGCTCTGCTCTACTGTTGGCACACAAGAATAAAATCATCCCTCCAACCAATCAGGAGGGAGCATGTGCATTGGAGAAATCCTTCCAACCAATCAGGAGGGAGCATATGCATTGAAGAGATCCATCCAACCAATCAGGAGGGAGCATGTGCATTGGAGAGATCCATCTATCCACATACATTACACCGTGTTACTTTTCAACCCTTAAAAATAAATGGATCAATGGATTTGGTTTAGTCTCTTTCAGCTTTGGTGATCCACTATACTTGGATGGCTCCGGACTGATCATTATTTCTTTATCGTGGAGGCATGTCTTGGGATCCATACAATCCAGATTGATTAATTCCCCTCAGAGTCCATGGAAAGGCCTTTAAGCTGAGGGGAGAGCTAATTAGAATTCAGATGAAGGTCGAGGCTTCTGTAATGAGTTTCCATTAGCTCGTCTTTAGGTTTAAACAGATTAATCGAACCATTCAACCATACTACTGCTGACTGGGGAGGAGCTGCGAAATATCAAAGTTAAAGACAAATTGGAATGTCTTGAATAGTTTAGTATTATACTGCAATGCATTATATTATATTGCAATGTATTGTACTTTGTTGTGAGGAGCCCAGCCTAACCACGTTGCGTTTAGAGAAAACTTTGTTGCGTTCTCAATGTCTGAATTTTGCTTGAATTACATTAGGCCTACATCTTAATGGATTGACCAAGGTCTCGTTTGCATTTCAGTCATTAGAGTCCAGACAGGATGGAATTATAGAGGAAAATACAATAGCTAGCGAGAGCATGATTAGTCCTGATCCCTGCAGACCGCAATCATTTTTCATTTTCTCTTTTTTCTCTTCTGCCCCTCTATCACTTTCTCAAATCCCTCCTTCTTCTGTACATTTCTGCTTGCTTCCCCTCTCACCGCCTCCCTCTGTCCTTCCTCTATCTCTCATCGTTCTAACTCCTTCCTTTACCCTCTTTCTTTCGTCTTTGAACTCACTCAGTCTCTCCCTACCTCCATTACTCACTATCTCTTTCCCAGTCCCTCCCTCCCTCCCTCTCCCTCCCCACGTCTGCTCCACCTCGTACAAGCCCTAGATTTGCATAGCAGTATTAACAGTTAGAGTCATTACTCTAACACATGCTGTTATTACCCAGATGGCAGCTCAGCTATGCCCTGAGTGAATATTTACCTGGGAGAAATTCAATCAAGTCCGCTACGTCTAGGCGCACACACACACACACACACACACACACACACACACAGAAATACACACACCTACACAAACGCAAGCACACAAACACATGCTTTGCCTGTCTTACACACACACACACACACACACACACACATTTAGACCTGCACACACACCCACATGCAATCAGCTGCAGAAATATAATTTTCACAAACACAATAAAATGTCTTATCTCTGCATCACCTTTCTGTCTCCGATTAAATGTCTGTTTCTGTTTTCCAATAAATGTTTAAGCGCTATTCCTAAATAGCTATATAGGTGTATAAGTCTGTACTGTCCTACTATATTACATACTATGTCTGATATATGATTGTCCTGCACCACACTTAACAGACAGAAAATCACCCACAGATTTTGAGGGTTGGCTATACTGAATATTGTCAAAATGTGTCCCGGTGTTCAGGTCCCTCTCTGGTGGGTGTGGTACGTATGGACTGGTCCTCCCAAAATAGTATCGCCCTCTCCTGGACAGAGGTGGAGCAGCTCGCACTGGTGATTCTGGACTATGAGATCAAGTACTATGAGAAGGTATGTGCTCTGCACCATGTTTATCTTCTAAGTCAGTCTACTGTCAACAGACCAAAGTCTACTAAATCTAGTCTTAGTCTACTGAGTCTAGTAAATAAACACTACTACCACAGAACACAACCATAAACTCTAAGCACTTTCAAAAAGGGTTTATATTAAATGCAGAGGTCTGTACGAAGACTGTCTATGATCAGAGCTAAAAGTGCAGATGTCCAGAGAGAATAGTTCAAATTCACTTTACATTATTGCTTTAGAAAAGGGTTCTGAGCTGCAAGCACAACCGGCCTAACCTGTTTAGTTGTGTGTACTTGTGTGTTATTATCATAGTATTATATATGGTATGTGTGTTATTATCATAGTATTATATATGGTATGTGTGTTATTATCATAGTATTATATATGGTATGTGTGTTATTATCATAGTATTATATATGGTATGTGTGTTATTATCATAGTATTATATATGGTATGTGTGTTATTATCATAGTATTATATATGGTATGTGTGTTATTATCATAGTATTATATATGGTATGTGTGTTATTATCATAGTATTATATATGGTATGTGTTGTGTCGTGTCTCCCACCAGGAGCAGGAACAGCTGAGCTACTCGTCGACGCGCACCAAGACCCCCAGCGTGGTGGTAACAGGCCTCCATCCCTCCACCCTGTACGTGTTCCACGTGCGCGCTCGCACCACCACTGGCTTCACCGCCTACAGCCCCAAGTTTGAGTTTTCTACCGCAGCAGAGAGTAAGCCCAGAGGCAATGTGTGTGTGTGTGTGTGAGTGTGAGAGAGTGATTAAGTGTTTGTTTGGCTGTGCTTTGGAAAAAAAGGGGATTTGTGTGTGTGTGTGTGTTACATAGTGTGGCTTTGCTCTCTCCCCAGGCTCGGAAATGGTGGCTGATCAGGGTCAGGTGCTGGTGGTTGTCACAGCAGCGGTGGGCGGCTTTTCTTTATTGGTCATCCTTACTCTTTTCCTTCTCATCACTGGACGGTATGAGATACGGCAACTGAACTGTCTCTCTGTCTTTCTCTCTCTCCCTCGCTCACTCTTTCTGTCCCAGTATTTCTCTCGTTCTGTCTATATTTCCCTTGGTCTGTCTTTATGTCTCTCTCAGTCTAGTTCTGCTTTACCCAATATGTTTTCCTCTCTCTCTCTCTCTCTTTCTCTCTCTCTCTCTCTCTCTCTCTCTCTCTCTCTCTCTCTCTCTCTCTCTCTCTCTCTCTCTCTCTCTCTCTTTATCCATCTCTTATTATCCCAAAGTGTGATCCAATTCAATCGAGCGTCTCTTAATGGACACCGTGGCCACCAAGCAGTCGTTCTCATTTTCCGATTGGCTGAGCCTCTTTTCCACCTAATTACCCTGCATGCAGTGCTTCTGCCGGCTGTCTCCTCCCATTGGCTCTCTGTGGATAGAGGGGACACAGACTGTCAGGCTACTGTCAGACCCAGGGCACAGAAACACACATCACCTCTGCCTGAGATGTAAACAGACACATGGTTGCCCACAACTGTAACTAAACAGACACACAATAGCCTACAACTGGTATTAAACATACATGTGAACTGCAGCTAAAAAGGATTAAGTGTTTGAGTGTTTAAGTGCCATCGTGGGCAGTAACATGCTATGACAGGCAGTGCCTCTACATAAATAATTGCGTAATCACTCCTCCATTCTGTTTCCTAAAGTGGGAGATATGAGTGCTATTGGTGCAGAGTGGGATGTTAATGTGAGAACCCCATGCCCCTCTCCCTTACTCCGTCTTTCACTATGTTGAAGTACCAATTGCATGAAAGTTACTTCCCTCCCCACTTGCCCTCACCAGGGAGTAAGCTGCATAAAAGCTACCAAACTGAAGTCATGGGGAAAATAGTATCAAAGAATTTAGAAGGAAAAATACTAAATATATATAATAAAATGAAACAAAAATGAAAAGAAAGCCATAAAAGCATTGGCTTGTGTCTGGAGAGAGGGGCGTGTCCTGCGGGGCAGTCTCTGACCTGTATCTGACCTCCAATTTCCTGTTTCCTGTGTAAGGTGCCAGTGGTACATCAAGTCTAAGATGAAGTCTGCGGACAAGAGGAGGACGCATTATCACAGTGGACATGGTGAAACACAGTTCTGCATGTGGATGTTTAATTTACATTGCAGTTTGTTCCATCTAAACAGCACAGTTCATACACTGCGCACACAGATGAACTCTCACTCACATACACACACACACACACACAGACACACACAAACATGTATGTTTAGCAAACCAGCTGGTTAAAACGAGGATAGATAAACAGATGAGCAGTGCAGAGTGTGTGTGTGTGTGTGTGTGTGTGTGTGTGTGTGTGTGTGTGTGTGTGTGTGTGTGTGTAAAATGATGATGTTCTGCCTGCAGTCCCTGGGACACTACATACTGAACATCATTCCCACTTTTAGAATACTGGAGCAGAATTAATATTCCCTTATACAGCCAATTAGATTTGTAAATTATCCATGTGAATTGATTGTGGGTTTTAAGTGCTCTATAATAAAGCTTGCTGATTTGCTGCTTTTGAGGTGAACTCAGTTTCCATCTTGCTCACAGCTTACCATGATACTATTACACTGCTTGGGCTTCATCTAAGAAGACTACAGGTGTCAGAGACAGTTATTAACCAGATAAGGTGCCACACTACAGTCCCTCAGCGTGTCACCAGACATTCTGAGTCAAATCCAAAAAGATGAAAATGCGTTCATTAGACTATCTGTAGATCAGTTTTAGCCATCTAAACCGGATTAATCCAGACCTTCCTGAGTCCCAAGATGCCCTTAACAACTGTTACACAGCCAACTTCTATAACTGTCCTCATGAGATGGGGTATTTACCTCCATATGCTCATTGTTTTCTGTCCTCTCCTGTCCAGTTCCCTTTCCTGGCATAAAGACATATGTGGATCCAGACACTTACGAAGACCCAACCCAGGCTGTTCACGAGTTTGCCAAGGAGATCGACCCCTCCCGCATACGCATCGAGAGAGTGATTGGAGCGGGTGAGGTCGCAAGTCACACGCCGACATGCGCCTGCACGCACACATGGACACGCACGTAGAACACACACCTGCCTTTAAAGAGGAGCTTTACCCGAAGCTGCCGTGTCTAACATACTCAGAATCGAAAGTGAGAACAGGCCAGATTAAACCCTATCCACGCACAGCATCCTCCTCGCTGTGAGGGAAAGCCTCTGTGATGTTAAACAATCCCTTTTAATTTCACAGATCCCACAATAACCCCCTCAGTCAGTCAGCCACCAGCCCCTTCAGTCAGCTCCGTTCCAAAGTCATTTATTTCAGCTTAGAGGAGCAGAAGGGAAGACATTAAACAGTTCCACTTCTGGAACAGAGAAGAAGTCGGTTGCCGTGGCGAGAGAAGCCGGCGATCCATAAAATAGAGCAGATTGTCTTTCTCTTTTCCAGGAGAGGATTTCTGAGGCAGGCCTCTGACTGTGGGAGCTCATGTTAAGTGACTGTCACCTGGTGGAGGCGTTATGCTACTGCACTCTACTGTATACCTGGGGAAATTACAGGAGCTTCTTTTGAATGTCAAAGGAATAACGCCCGCTCAATATAGATCTTCCTTCAATAGACAAACCATGTAACATGTGTGAATAGGACCCAATGTTTGATATGTGCCTACGTGTGCGTATGTGTGTGTGTCTGTATGTGTAGGGGAGTTTGGGGAGGTTTGTAGTGGGCGCTTGCGAACCCCAGGGAAAAAAGAGATCTCCGTTGCCATCAAGACACTTAAGGGAGGATATGTGGAGCGCCAAAGATGGGACTTCCTGCGAGAGGCCAGCATTATGGGACAGTTTGACAACCCCAACATCATTAGGCTGGAGGGAGTAGTCACCAAAAGTAAGTAAAAATACCAACTGAAAAATGTAATTGTTGGATCAGTCAGTGTGTGGGTGTAGTGCATCTGAGACTATGTCTCACTTCACAGCATCTGATACAAGACCTGTTTGCATAATACTACTGATTCATACTACATCTGCTGGCTTGGCGTGCGTGTATGTGTGTGTGTGTGTATGGGTGCAAGTCTGATTGTGTTGTTTTCACTCCGTAGCTAATGGCCATGTCTGTGTAAATAGGCTTTATGCAGGCCAAAGGAAGACATCTCTCCTAATTACCAACACAAGAGCCCCCTCTCTCTCCTCCTCCTCCTCCCTCGTCCTGCTTCCACTCAGCTTTATTCTCTCCGGCTCCCCACTTTTGTTCTCCCCACGGTTCCCGTTCAGCGTTCATCTCACTTTCCACCCAGCTGGAGGACTGTGATGATGGAAGCCCAGAGCTAACTAAGCCTGAGGCAGCATCCTCCCGCTGCAGGTCACTGCGGCCCTCCTGCTCCCATTAGGGAAGCCAGGAGCTTCAGTAGTCGTTGCTTCAGCAGGAGAAGTGAGGGTCGGACACTGCTCATTCACCTTCGCCTACTCAATGTCATAACAACAGAGAAGACGATTTATTTCATTGAGTGCGGAAACGCACAGACGCACAGACAGCACAGCAAGGCGCTCACACAGAGACTCACCCACATTCCTCCTCACTGAAGCGGCTTTGTCTCGTCTCCCAGGCAGGCCGGTGATGATCGTGGTGGAGTTCATGGAGAACGGAGCTTTGGACTCCTTCCTGAGGGTGAGAAACACACACCACTATGTTACACCATATCACTGGGGCTACTGCTCACGTCGTGTCACGGACATTGTACGTCACATTATGATCGTTCGTTGTTTCTCACGTAACGCATGCAGCGTCCGCATGTCGTGTTCAGCGTCGAGACGTGAAGATGTCGGCCTTCGTTTCAGGGCCGCGTCCTTAAACACTGTTCTCTTGTGTCCCTGTATGTGTGCGTGTGATTGACATATCTGTGACACCTTGCCTTACCCCCGCCCCCCCCCCCCCATGCCCTCCCTAACAGAAACACGACGGCCACTTCACTGTGATCCAGCTGGTGGGCATGCTCCGTGGCATCGCCTCAGGTATGACCTACCTGTCAGACATGGGCTATGTGCACCGCGACCTGGCCGCGCGCAACATCCTGGTGGACGAGGGCCTGGTGTGCAAGGTGTCTGACTTCGGCCTGTCCAGGATCCTGGAGGATGACCCTGAGGCTGCCTACACCACCACGGTGACTAGATAAAGCCTGCAACCACTACAGTAGAAGCAGCGGCACCCAACATCCTTCATTTGGATAAGACACGCACCCTCATATTAGACTGCAGCTGTATTTCAATGAGGGTTAGACCAGATGAGGCCAACCTTTTTAAACAGGAACTACCAGGAGCCGGACATCAGGCATGAATCGGCATAGGTGCACTAGGTTGTATTTAGTCGTGGGCTTCATCAGAGGAAATGGAAATATTAGAAAACAGAGGGAATTAGGTTTATTCTTTTAATCTAGTTGGACTTCTTTTCCTCTCCAGGGGGGTAAGATTCCTATCCGCTGGACCGCCCCTGAGGCCATCGCCTACAGGAAGTTCTCGTCCGCCAGCGACGCCTGGAGTTATGGAATTGTCATGTGGGAGGTGATGTCATACGGGGAGAGGCCCTACTGGGAGATGTCCAATCAGGATGTGAGTCAAGACTTGATGATCTTTTACTGTTTATGGTGTTGTTTATTGTTATTGGTTATCGCATGCTGAAATAGTGGTACTGAATCCAACTGGCAGCTCAGATATGAAATGTTAGTTAAGAGTCAAATGTGAAGCAATGTTCCATTTATGAAGCAATTTGATGTATTTATCAGTGTGAAGCCAGTGTCATCCTATAAAGAGAAGCTTTCAGTGCTGGGGAGATATACTGTGCATACCCCCCCCCCCCCCCCCCCCCTGGATACAATACACAGCACTTAAACGTGAAACATCAACACAAAGCCCTCAATGTATCTGGGGACAGCTTCAGGGTGTATTTATCACATCTGGGAATTGCAGAAACGGTTACATGTTCCTCAGCCTTGCCCTCCTGACCACAGGTGATCCTCTCTATTGAGGAGGGCTACCGACTGCCTGCGCCCATGGGCTGCCCTGTGGCCCTGCACCAGCTGATGCTGCACTCCTGGCAGAAGGAGCGAGGCCAGAGGCCACACTTCACAGACGTGGTGTCCTTCCTGGACAAGCTGATACGTAACCCCAGCAGCCTGCTCCCTCTGGTGGAGAATGTCCGAAGGTTCCAGCACTGATTCTTACATGTTCTAGATGAGTGGATGGAAGGATGCATGGAGTGGATGAGTGGAGAGCGGTGTAATTACATTCATACAGACATACATATACAAACAGACAGACAAGCAGACAAAGTGCTCGACTATTTTTGTGTTGATGCTTTATGTTTTTGCATTTATCGATTTAGTTTCCCAGAATCCCCAGAGGACATGCCTGACTACCCACTGTTCATCTCCATTGGTGATTGGCTGGACTCCATAAAGATGAGCCAATACAAGAACAACTTCCTGGCAGCAGGGTACACGACCCTGGACTCTGTCTCTACCATGAGTATAGAGTGAGTGCGGTTGGGAGATTCCCAAACGTATCAAATCCTCATCCTACCTGCACCACTGTATATAGTAGTGTATTTTTACACTGTATTGTGATATATTTATTTGAAAATTCTTTGACAAGTCAAAGGTTTTATAGAGATTGTTGAAGTGCAGGTACCATATCGACTTAATGTACAAATGTATCTCCTTACTACTTTCTCATCCTGCCTCTTCCTCCTCCCTCCTCCTCCTACTCCCTCCTCCTTGCCCTCCTCCTCCTTGCCCTCCTCCTCCCCCTTCCTCCTCCTCGCCCTCCTCCCTCCTCCTCCTCCTCTCTCCTCCTCCTCTGTCTCAGTGACGTTCGGCGTATTGGCGTGTCTCTCATCGGCCACCAGAGGAGGATAGTGAGCAGCATTCAGACCCTGCGACTGCAGTTCCTCCACGTCCAGCAGAGTGGCTTCCATGTGTGAGCCCCCATACCAACAGGCTGAGGCCACAACACACACCATCAGAGCCCAACCATGCTCTTCCTCTCTCTGCCCATTCAAGCACACCTCACCCTCCTCATGGTTTGCAGCTGCAATATGATCTCCCCCCCCCCCCCCGCCCCCTCTGTGTGATCAACTTCAACTGGCTGCCTAACTGACTCAAGCCTTTTTTAAACTTGGCCCCATAGACTTTCATGGGAATGGATTTGTTACTTTTGGGCTTGGAGGGATTGTGATTATTTTAGGGAAATTACACCAATTACTGTCTGGAAGTCTGATAGTTTAAATGTATACTGTCTGTGGTGTGTTGAGCAGGAACCATACTGTGCAATGAACACTGACACACTGGCTGGTGTCATTCATTATATTCAAGTCAATTGAGATAACATGGACTCCAGACTGCAACCGTGGATTTACGGGAGTATACTTTGGGTTTAAAGACATTCTTGTTCATTTCAAGTTGTTAACTGGAAACGCGGCTCAATTGTAAGATAAGAGATTTTCTGAATTGAAGACAAGTGAATGTCATCCGATTTTTTGAATTGTAGGCTATATGTAACCCATCAAACTTGATAATATGCAGTATTTGTGTGACGGTCATGTTTTGTGACGAGTTTTATTAACATGTCCTCAGTTACAAATGTCAGTCAACAACCTAATTTCTCCTCAGTATGCAGATCTCTCCTCTGGACTAACAGTGATCCGCATCAAACTAGTCAACTCAAAACCACCTCAGGCACACTGTATATAAACAAGACATCTGAACTACCTATTTTGTTCCAGTACAACCACTTGCTTTTAGATAGGTGCATATTGTACTGTTGGGTTTGATAGTGGACCGTGTCTAGCTAGGGTATAGAAATTGGTCAGTTTGTGTTATTGGAGGACAAAGCAATCGCCACCAAGCTGTGCTCAATGTCTGAGAAAAAGGGACAATAAAACTATTTCTTAATTTGTTTCAGCTTTCAACGATTTTCGCTATGAGAACATAGTCTCAAACCCGTGTTTGCATTGCAGTGCACTGAGCTTCAAGGGTTAAGCATGGTGTAGAAGGGATGCAAGTGGATGGCAACCAATACTACATTGATCATGGGTTAACACACAGGGTAAGGATGGGTCTCTGGAAAGCAGACGTGCCAGAGTTGCAAAGCACACAGACACACACACACACACACACACACAATCCCTCTCACAAATAAACAACCTCATTCATTCCTCTCACTTGAACAATGATGAACATATTTTTTGGACATAGAGGACTCTCAACAGGTGGATCTGTACAACAGATGCTCAGGGCAAAGTGGGGAACAGCCCCCTTCGAGACACTGAGCACTCTGAGAAATAGAGTAGCACAATGAATGAATTATCTTTCATTTTTTGATGTTGTTGTTTATTTTTGTATAATTTATTAGGACTATGATCTGGATTGCAACATAGGCTGAATGTTTATTTATTAAAGAAACTGCCAATTGAAATGTGTCTTGATTTATTTATTTTCTTTGAAATGCATCTCGATTCGTCTTGATCAAAGTAGAGATGTTTATTTTTGTTAGTAGAAACCTTGATTTAGTCCAGTAGATGGTGTCCTTGAGCTAAAAGTCATCGTCGTCGTCTCCTGGCAACTCGGTGTAAATAGTCCTCTATGTTTGGCTTTGCAACTCATAGTCAGTGACAAAATGAATAAAAACGTGTCTTCGGGCTGACACATTTCGATATCGTGCTCTTTCATTTCGTCGAAGCAACATTTTGGAACGCGATTTTGGCCATTATTTGCGGGTACAAGGATTTTAAACAAGGGGGAGATGCTGCTTATTTGCCAACCTTTGCTAATACAAGCTAGTGCTCGCTAAAGTACTGTAGGCTACCTCTGTAGCAACTGGTAGCGGCTAACCAGCACAGGTAGTTTAGCTGCTGTATCTGCTAGCTAGCTATGTCATGAATGTATGTACGTCTTTTGAGGGACGTTGTACGGCTAGCTAGTAGTAAAGGGTATACTTAGTTGGAAATGTGCACCATCATTTGTGAAGTCAGTCGATTTGTTTTGGTAGTGTGATTGCATTCCTGGTTGATAGCTAGTTAGCTACAATTTGCAAGCCAATATAGCTGTAGCATAAACTAGAAGCGGATTATTGTTCACCTGAACGTCAGCTACGCCTACGTGTGCACAGCAGTCATCTGCAGGGCTTTCAAGTATCGAACACCACTTTAACTAAATATTGCTTTCAAGTATCGATCACCACTTTAGCTAGATATTTAGCCTACCGTTCCCCGATATATTTTGAGGTCTGTTTTCTGCTGTCACCAGTTGATCTGGAATAAACCTGCCAATGGGGCTGTTTGACAAACTAGCGGGATGGCTCGGTTTAAAGAAGAAGGAGGTGAACGTATTGTGCCTGGGACTCGACAACAGTGGAAAAACAACCATCATCAATCAACTCAAACCATCCAATGTAAGTCCTCCCTACTCAGCTTTGGAATCTCATATAAACTAACTAGCTGTGTCATTGTGACAAATCGATGTATGACCACTCGCTGGTTTTGTCATGCAGGCCCAGGCACAAGACATTGTCCCAACCATTGGCTTCAGTATAGAGAAGTTCAAGACTTCAAGGTAATTTCTTCGACATTTTAGTGAATGATATTGTGGTTGAGCATTGCAGCAGCAAAGTTTTTATATCCGGTGGTCTAATGATAAAATGCATGCCCTGGCTGTCTGTATTGTTAGTCTCTTTTGAAATTCCATTAATTGAAGATGTAGGCCTACAACTGTCTGTTAAGTAGCAGACGGGCTATTAATCAAAAGGTTGCCGGTTCGATTCCCAGCCGTGCAAAATGACTTGTCCTTGGGCAAGGCACTTCACCCTACTTGCCTTGGGGAGAATGTCCCTGTACTTACTGTAAGTCGCTATGGAGAAGAGCGTCTGCTAAATGATTAAAATTTAAAATGTAGACACATTTCTTTCTCCTCTCCAGTCTCTCCTTCACAGTTTTTGACATGTCAGGCCAAGGCAGATACAGGAACCTGTGGGAGCACTACTACAAGTGAGTTTTTCTCCACTTGGAATTTGAGTGAATCCCATGACCATTCTCCAGGGATTCCTTCTAACTTGTCTTGTTGTTGTGTGTGTGTGTGTCCCCCCTCCCCCAAGGGAGGGTCAAGCCATCATATTTGTCATCGACAGCAGTGACAAGTTGAGAATGGTGGTGGCCAAAGAAGAGTTGGATACACTCTTTAACCATCCAGGTTTGTTGTTGTCCAACCATTGATTTGGTTGGGTGTGGATGCACCTTGTAAGGTCTTTCAAAGAACTTTGTGGATTATGTTTTTTGTCGACGATTATGTTAGACAAATGTATTGCATACTTTTTGTAAGAAATATGACGAGTTCTAAGTCTGAAATAATGTACATGGTATTGCCGGATTTTGCATTAACTCTGTTCCATTGCATGCAGACATAAAGCACAGACGGATACCCATCTTGTTCTTTGCCAACAAGATGGATGTTCGAGATGCCCTGTCTTCAGTCAAAGTCTCCCAGCTACTCTGTCTGGAAAACATCAAAGACAAACCCTGGCACATCTGGTAGGGACACACACACACACACAGTATAGTGCACCTAACAGAACAGGATTTCTTGTCATTGAGGAATCACTGATATGACCTTTGCTTTGTGTCTGTTTCAGCGCCAGCGATGCTGTCAAAGGAGAGGGTTTACAAGAAGGAGTCGACTGGCTACAAGGTACCATTTGGATGTACCCTTCTCACTTAGATTCACATTAAACTTATTGAAGACACTCACTCATTCCTGGGATATATTGAAATACTGATTTACTGTAAAAATACACTTTCTCAATCATTTCCCATCACAATTATTTTCCTTTCCTGCTTTAATGTTCTGGTTTGACTTCATCTTTAGAGCAAATTTCACTGTAAGTATTTTCTGTAAGATCTTCCAGTTGTGTTCTGTGGTAATTAAACCCTTTAATGAGTTTGTAGCAGTGGAATATGGTAGAAGGTCCTGTCTCCCTTTAGTTTACTGGATTTACGACTGCTCCTTTTAAATGTTATTGTTATTGTACCTAAAAAAGTATACAATATTTGCAGTTAATGTATTACCTTTCCTGCACCTTAAATGTATCCCTAATGAACTTTTACTTACCATCCTTAGGCATCTTTGCTGTTTATCCTCCAGAGCTAATGAAAACCCTTTTAGAAAGGTGTCCTGTCAGTGCCAGTCAACAGTGTTAATGTGACAATAAATCAGGAATTGTTTCTTGAACCACACAACTTGTTGTGCATTTTGAATGTATTCAGTTAAATTCAGAACTAGACAAGTACGTTCAGCGTTTGGGTTCTATATACTGGAACGTTTCCCCTGTCATCCTTTCGAACACATTGAAATGAGTCCATATTCAAAGTGGCGCTGACTACACATCGTCCTGAACCCTAAACCATCCTCCTCCTTTCCATTCCTTATTGTTGTTGTTGTGGTTGTTTCCAGATCAGATCAGAACGATGAGAACGTGAGGTCATAGAGGACCTCCCAGGGGAAACACCAGCGCCCTAGACACAGTAACCAACGCAACGGCAAAGTCCCACCACAGCGGAAAACCCTCACCCCATTTCCCATACACACACGCGCTTGCCATCTCTCTCTTCAAACCCACATGTTGAAGCCAGCCAGACACTTCCCCATTTTCCATCAGCAGTGTTTGTGAGTGAGAAGCTGGCCTTAGAAGCAGCTGTTAGGAACACCTTGTTAGGTGAGCAGATGTAGAAGGAGGGGCTACAGTGTGACTTCTGCAGCTAACAGAAGATGTTCTGTCTTAATGGAGACTTGGCAGTTTATGTTATTTGTAGGGGAAAAAGTTATCTTCCAAAAAAACGACAGAACATTCAATATGAATGATATGCTTTCAGTTGATCTTTTCCTAAATAACTGTACTAAATAATTGTATAATAAAGTGTCTAGTGAGATGTATATAGAGTTATCAGATATAGATAGATATATATATAAACAGGTTCATGTTAGTTCTCATGTTAGTCCTGAAAACTAACCGATAGATATGATGCCTTATCTATTACTAATCAAGTGAGACAAATATGCTGGTTTTCATTTCAAATCATTACATTGCTAATGGAAGGCTGTACATGCCTCCCTGAAGTTCACATGTGAAGTAACATTATGACTTTTCATTAATACAGTTGGACCAAGCAATGCTGGTATGTCAGCTCCAGTGTCATCCCAAATGTACCAGTCTGTTTGTAACCTGCATTTATGATATGATGCTTGATTTTTACAATAGCAGGTATTTTCTTGTGGGTTAAGGAAGGGTTTTGTATTAAAATCCATCCATTCTGTTTTATGATTGTATATTTGAATATGAAACTGTTTAGTCAAGGCACAGTACATTTTCCATCAAGTCTTGATGGAACGTCTCAGTACTTTCCCATTCTTCATTGTAAAGTAAAGATGATAAGGAAGTGTCTGGATTGTTTGTAGTAGTCAAAGCATCCTCAGTTATTGTATAGTTTGTACTACTAAGGCTACATTTACTGTAGAGAATTTGTATTCATATGTTGTTGATAATGTACACATAGAATCAGAATCAGAATGGGATTTATTCGCCATGAAAGTTTGCACAGACAAGGAAATTACTTTGGCAGGAAGGTGCATACAATAAACATATAGGAACCTAAAATTTAAATATGAATACGTGCTTGGGCAAAATAAATAAGTGTGATTAATTAATATTGTCATCATTTGAAGTCACTACTGCTTTTCCCATATCCACCCCGTACTCTGCTCAGCAGGCTGTTTACTGTGCCATGGACAGCTGCTTCTTAACGGCGACACCGGGTTCGTTCACATGATTTCGTTTACAGTTTTTGGGTGTTTGTGATTGCAACCAGTAGCAGGCACTTCGTGGTGGTTCAGCCTCGTGGGCAGCTTGGAGGGCGTGCGAGCCATCTGCCGGTGACTTAATTAGAACTCAACCCCACAGCGGTTCCAGGTTTTGACTCTAGGAGGCGTTAGCATACAGTATCTGTCTCCATTATTGCGTTCGTGGTAGCTGTCCTTGGTGCTGAACTGACTGAACGGCCACTTAATCACTGTCAGGTTTCTGGTTGAAGTTTTATTGATAACCCATAACAGGGTCATAAACTTACAAATCATTACAAGTCAATATGATTATGTTTTTCAGATGCTTCCTTTAAATTATACCTACCTTAAAACATCGCATTCTGTTTGGCAACAAGTCTCTCCACTTCGTCCTGGTGAGCAAGTCGCCTTACTTACCTCTATTTTCATGGTTTGCGCTGTCAGTTTGACACCGAGGAAGACGAGACGGCAGAGAAGTCCCTAAGCCACACCCCCTACAGCTGTCAGTCTTCGAGACTATCAGAAAACCCTCTGCCCGGCCTGTCACACAATTACATCGCCGCAGTATTAGAACGGGTCGTTTTTATCGCGATGATGTGGTCGACTTTCTAAGACTATTGAATCTGTGCTTGACTGTATCGAAGACTATAGAGAGGACAACGTTTTAAAACAGCAAATCGGTCTACCTGCTCTTTGATAATCGTAATTTGTAATTCTTCCTTAATGTTGGAATTCATTGAGTAGCACTTAGAAGCAAATGTCATTGAGGTTCAGAATAAAACGGGTCGGGCCAGCTTCGTCTATAGGGGAGCGTAATTTAAACTGCAGCGCGCTGCAGTTTTGGGCCTAACGTAATTGGAGATGTTCAAGCTGCTGCCTGTCAGACATATCAAAGCTAATTAGGCGACTCCACCACATCCAACCTGTATCTTCTCGGATTATAGTGGTCCATGAAATGACACAGCGCGCAACTCTCCAATTAGAGTTGAAAGTGTACGCTTGAAACTTTCTTAAAATGTTGATAGGTCTCTGGAGATTACTTAACTTATATTTTTATCTGAAAGACGGGCTGTCTTTTTATGACCCGAACAGGACAGATTTAAAGGCAGTAATCGGCTGGTCCTGGAAATGCACTTAGTTCAAATGTACACGTAAGAACAGCCTTTCTTGATGACCATTTATGAATATTGTGAGATCAGAACAATGGACAGCAACTGCATTTCTCCTCTGGAGAAATACTTCTATAGTATGGAGACTGAAATGGACCCTGTCCCCCGTGTGCATTCTCACAAACACACTCAAAGACCAGTAATCTCCCATGACGCTTCTTTATTCAAAAGCATATCGAACACTCATGAATAGGACGTCAGATTTTCTCTGACGTGCGCACACATAGGACGTCTGACGACAACTCCAATCTCCCTTATAAGTCACGGGGGAAACCACGCACAGTTTAAGCTCTGGTTGATGACTGCTTTGCCCCAAAGGAGGATATAGCGCGTGCGTTCTTCTCAGTCGGACACCAGTACAACATTGAAAAGGAACTACCGCCTCAAGTGCCCAGTACATGAGTCTAAAAAGCCAAGTAAGTCGTTTTATGAATATCTGGAGTTTGTTTCACCATTAATTGCTGATAAGAATGTCCAGAAAAGTAATCAATGACAATTGTTTGACCAGATGAAATGGTAAATATGGCAAGTTAATGTTAAAGATACATTACCAGTTTCTGAGAAGATAGTTTTTCTCTTTACGAGGGAAACTTTGTTTTAGCAATACAGCCCATTTTGTTTTTTTCATATTCATAACTTATCCATGAGTAAATAAGTAAGTAATGTGTAAGCAACTATTTTAAACCCAGTCATACAGATGTGCGTAAATTCCCTTTTACGCACATCCAATAATGTAAGAAAACAAAACGTAAAACATTTGTATGACGTATAACGGCAGAAAGAATGAGTGTTAGGATATTTGCTAGGAGAACCATTGACAATTATGTCAGATATCTTGTCAGGAAGCATTTTATTTGTCTGTCTATCTGGGTAGACGTTCTAAAAGAAAAACAGGGCCAAACTAATAAAATACTCTAACTATTATAAGCAATAGGTTTGATCATTTTCTAATGACACTTTTCAATGTGCCCAACAGGTCTCAATGCCATCTCGTTCCTAACGAAGACCACAGGCTCAGCTGGAGCGACAATGACCATCCATGTTGAGGGACTGGTAGCGATCGCTATCTTTTATCTACTTATTCTCGTTGTGGGAATCTGGGCGGCATGGAAGAACAAACACTCAGGAGAGGCGGAAGGGACCGACCGGAGTGAAACTATTATGGTTGGCGGCCGGGACATCGGATTGTTTGTTGGTGGATTTACCATGACTGGTGAGTGTGGCTGTGAGTCAGTTACTTTGACATTTAAATATTTAAAACTAGTTATTTTGTCGTTATTATTGTGGACCTAGTTTATTTGAAGTGTCCTGTACATTTTCCTCGTTAATCAAATTATAAGGAAAATTGTCTGCCGCTGTCATGACACTGTTTAAGGTAAAAAAAAAAAAAATAAAAACAGTTTATACCCTTAATCGTTTTTTGGATGCTCTTCCGTCGACCATGATGCGACTTATTCTGTGTCTTTTTAGCAACTTGGGTAGGAGGCGGTTACATCAATGGCACCGCTGAATACGTGTACCTGCCAGGTTATGGCTTGGCATGGGCACAAGCCCCTTTTGGATACGCCCTGAGTCTAGTCGTAGGTATGGGATATTTTGAATAATGTACACCCTATAACATTCCAATACAACTTCAAATGCCCTACTAAAACAGGCGTTGTTGTGCACAGGTGGCCTGTTTTTCGCCAAACCCATGCGTTCCAGAGGATATGTCACCATGCTCGACCCCTTTCAGCAGATTTATGGAAAGAGAATGGGGGGGCTGCTTTTCATACCGGCACTGATGGGAGAGATATTCTGGTCGGCAGCCATCCTGTCTGCTCTGGGTAAGTTAAAGAGGGTGACATTGAAATGGATTTCATTAGTTGTGAACTATTTAGTGGGCAGCATTACAAATATTACGTAGTTCTAAAATGAGCAAAAGCTGTTCCCAAACCACATATCTACCTCTGTATTTCTCACTCTCTCTCTCTTTCTCTGTCATTCCCCCTTGCTCTCTCCCTCCTTTTCTCCGTCGTCACATCCGACCTTCAGGAGCCACCTTGAGCGTCATCGTCGACATCAACATCAAAATGTCAGTGGTGATCTCCGCCCTCATCGCCATCTTCTACACCCTGGTAGGGGGGCTGTACTCGGTGGCCTACACTGACGTGGTGCAGCTCTTCTGTATCTTCCTGGGTCTGGTGAGTCACCAGGACATGAGGCCAAACACCCATCATTCAAACTGCCGCCTCTTCCCCATGTCATGAAAGTGGTAACAGCAATGATAATCTAAGATATAGACAGTGACAAAGCAACTTTTGTTTTCAATTTTCTTTTTTTCACACATGTTTATAAAGTATAATGATTTTCTAGGTTTTCCCATAGATCTTTTTGCTTGTCTTTTTATCATACATTACTAGCTGAATACTAAGTACCTTTGTTTTTGGGACTTTCTGTCCTGTGCTACACCTCCCTAAGTGCCTCTGTCTGTCTCTTTGATTCAGTGGATTAGTGTTCCGTTCGCCCTGACCAATCCCGCGGTGTCCGACATTGGCATTACTGCGGTGACACAGATCTACCAAGCACCATGGAGAGGCAGTGTGGCTAAAGAGGACACCTGGGTCTGGATTGACAACTTCTGCCTGCTGGTGAATACGCACAAAAACACACACATGCTCACACTACTAGCATCTAGTCTAGCGTCTTACGTGTACATCTTATGAATGTTCTTCCCTATCTGTGACAATCCTTGTCTGTAATGACAAGCATATGACATAAACAGTGTCAGCTAGTTTTCTCTTCATTGCTTTGTGGTGCTGTGCCTATGTTAGCATGCGTTCTTACTTAAACAGATGTTTCGATGCCAAGCAGATGTTACCAAACAGAAGTTTTATGTGTGTGCTTTTGCTGCTCAGTGTGTGTATGCGTGGTGTCTGTATTTATATGGCCGTTTCTGTTTCTAGATGTTGGGGGGGATTCCCTGGCAGGTGTATTTTCAACGGGTTCTTTCTGCCTCTTCAGCTACCTACGCCCAGGTGCTCTCCTTCCTGGCCGCCTTTGGCTGCCTCGTAATGGCCGTGCCCTCCGTTCTCATAGGGGCTATAGGGGCCTCCACAGGTGAGAGCACACGTGTGCAAGCACTCAGTCACACACACACAGTACTGAGTCAGGGTTGTCCGGGGGGGGGGGGGGGGGGGGCACCCCAGGGTGTGGAGTGTTTCCCCTCAGATCTCCGGCAGGACTGTCAATAAGAGCAGCTAGTCCCCTTCATCCATTATGGAGGAGGGCTCCGTTTAACGACGAGGCCTCTGTAAATATTACATCTAAGGGAAGCAGGGGACCAAATTAGGACTCCTCTCCAGGTTTCCCAGCATCAAAGTAGCTGCGAATCATCGGCTGAACACAAGTTTACTCACCGAAGAAAAGACGAGAGAGAATTAGCCTGTTTTAGCCTGTTGTGATGGATAATAAATATAATCAATCATATTAGGATGTGAAAAAGGACATGGAAATGCTGACTGTGGTTTAAAACACGTGTAGAAAGTCTTTTCACACTAATAGAGCTACAGCAATGGATGTGTTTGATAACTGTGGGACCCTTCGACTTCTCATTCTGTAGACTGGAACCAAACATCCTACGGCCCTGTGTCTCCCAAAGAGAAAGACGAGGCTGACATGATACTCCCCATAGTGCTTCAGCACTTGTGCCCGCCATTTGTCTCCTTCTTTGGTCTGGGGGCAGTGTCGGCTGCTGTGATGTCATCAGCCGACTCCTCCATTTTATCAGCTAGCTCCATGTTCGCCCGGAACATTTACCAGATGGCTTTCCGTCAATCGGTGAGGGTAACTTTGTAACCAAACTGAATGTGTTTTCTTCCTTATTTCTCTGTGTGTTTAGGCTTGTTATGCTCTGTGCGTAGTTGACCCCATCCCTCCAATGTTGTGTTTTCTCCAGGCATCAGACAAAGAGATTGTGTGGGTCATGAGGATCACCATCTTCGTGTTTGGCGGGCTGGCCACCGTCATGGCGCTGCTTACGGGGACTGTGTACGGCCTGTGGTACCTGAGTTCCGACCTGGTCTACGTCATCATCTTCCCCCAGCTGCTCAGCGTGCTCTTTGTCAAGGGCACAAACACCTACGGCTCGGTGGCGGCCTATCTGTTTGGCATGGTGCTGCGTATCGGTGGGGGCGAGCCCTACCTCCGGCTTCCCCCTTTCATCTACTACCCAGGCTGGGTCGTCGAGGAACGCGTGCACCACTTGACCGGGCTGGTGGAGAAAGTGGTGGTCCAGAAGTTTCCGTACAAGACGGTATCCATGGTGGCTTCGTTTCTTGGCAACGTGGCGTTCTCCCACCTGGCCAAGTATCTCTTTGAGAGCGGCAAGCTGTCGCACAAGTACGACTTCCTGGACGCCGTGGTGTCCAAGGACAGCGGGGAGATCATGGACAAGACCACGCTGGTCACCCGCTCCAACAACATCGTGCTGTCAGAGCTGGCGTCCGTCAAGCCCCGCCTCAGCGTCACACTGGCCTCAACGTTCACCCGGAGGGACACGCTCCCGACCGCCATAGAGGACGAGGAGGACTCCAGCCCCGACTCCCCCGACCACAAACTCGACTAACGGCACCTAGTGAGAACCACACCTCCTATTCAACCCTCAAGCACTGGTGATACAAGGATAACAAGTCTATCTTCCCGCACCAAAAGTATGACATACCAGAAGATATACGTGTAGAGATTTCTTTGTTTGAACTCTGTGTTAGATTTTGACTCTCCCTAATTCATGTCAAAGGGATTATTTGGACATGATTTAAGATCTGGAAAGTAATGGGATAGAGGGATGGGGAGGTGGAACAGGAGCGCTGTAGTGCAATGGACAAAAGAAAAGAGTCCTACTGAAGTCACAACAGGAGAGAGAGAGAGGCGATGTGAGAACAAGAGAGAGCGAGAAGATTTGCTCATTGGTATGTATGACCTGAGTGTTTTTCTCTGATTGGCCTGATTGGTCAAGATACAACAGTTAAAACAAAAGCAATAACAAAAGTTTCCCAGAGTAGGTGTTGTGACTTTATAGTAATGGTTTGAGACAGAAAATGGGATAAAAACAAAAAGCTGAATGATTCAGAATGGCAAATGGAACGAGCAACAAGTGTTAAGATAAACGTGAAAAGAGCCTACATTCTGATGATCAAGTGTCATTTTATGTGCTGTATGTAACAGTTAGGTGTAGTCTAATTCTCCACACATTTACAAATTACGTGATAACATTCAGTTTTTTGTTCTTTGAATTGCAAGTGAATATAAATAGAGCTACCGGTATTATAAAAGAGGAGAAAAAAAGTGCTCATAAGATCAGGTGGAACATTGATTGATAATCTTGTTCTTAGGGATGAGATAAATGACGTGGCACTTTGTTGTGTTTGATCCTTACATCTGTTACTGGTTCTGGATGTTGAACACACTCCTCTCAATGTAAACATGCTGTATATTATATATCAAGCTAACTAAAAGATTTAATGCGTCACAACAAAATCTTTCCCCAAAACAGTCCTCCATATACTGTTCCATAATGAGTAGAGCTTATACAATTAGTAACAATAGTCTACTTAAAGCCCTGTGAAGCACTGTACTTGCTGATTGAAAATTATTTTGTGTCAGGTACATTATAGATACAAGTTCCTTTTTCGTAGTCAATATAAATCAAATCAAGCAGCAGGAAACATTTTAAAAGATTAATCTACGTATCGCCTTAATGAAGCTGGCAGGGTGTGGTTTTGTCGACAGTGTCCACTGTGCAGTTGCTACCGTGGTGAAGGTCTTTCCAAGGCCAGACAGAGAATAAACTTGAATATGAATGTAAAATCTCCACTGATGATTCTACAAATCCTTCACCCAGATGTAGTTGACGTGTACATACGTGTGTTTTATTTGTAATTTGCAAAATTTAACAGTTAGTGTTGCAGCAAAATAGTAGGGCAGATTTCAATTTAGAATATCTAATATATATTTGTTGTCAACAGCAATGTACAGTTTTTTGTGTGTGACAATGTGTATATTTATAAACATATGGACAAATATAGTTTATTCAAATAAAGGTGGTACGATGAAGATCATTCACATTAGACAGGTGGGAGATTACAAAATTTTTATTTATTTTTTGATGTCATAAAAGAAAAGAAAAGCATTTAATAAACACTATTATTTAACATGTAATGTTTGTTATTTTTCTGTTTAAGATGTTGGGCTTAGACACAGACTGAATACTGAGACCAAGGCATTAGGCTAAAACGCGATAATATTCCTTCCAATTAGCTAAATAACATGGCTTCATGTGAGAAGAAGAAAGAAGAAGAGGACAAATGACTCGTAGGCAGCGGCGAGCTGGTGCAAGCTAGTTCTGGCCACATTCCGGGCCCGTGCGAGCCTTTGGACAGAGGGGGAGGGAGGGAGCGAGAAACAGGACATGGACGACAACGTGACCGAAATTCTGAACGCTCCGTTTGTGTCTTTGTCCCTCCGCCATGACCATAGTGAAAAGACAACGTCTTAAAATAGCCCTCTCGTTATTTGCATTACCTTAAGTGCTGTACTCTCATCTGGGACTGGGGGAGGGTAGTTGTGAGGTGGGGGGTTGTTCTGTGAGGAGGGGGCTAATGCAGCCTGTTAGAGCCTTAGCCCCCAAGGGAGTGACGCAAATGCTCCACCCCACCCTCCACCCGCCTCTCTTCCTATCCCCAAACCCAACCCATCTTCCAGCCCACACCCGCCCGCCCATCCCTCCATCTCAGCACCCCTCCCATCCCCACACCCCTTTCCCACCCAGTGCGTCCCCTGTCGTGTCCTTGGGGCTCCGGGACCCAATCCTACAAAGAGGCAGGAGCGAGTCGAGTCTCCATGAGACGTGGCCAGCCCTTCATTCATACACACAACGGCATAGGCGCGGAGCACTCATGATAATTAACAATTATGACGGAAAACTCACCCTCAGCCAAAAGTCAATCCACTTACTTTTGTGGGGAGGCGGGGTTGGTTGAATGGGAATGATGGGTGGGTGGAGCAAAAGAGAAGATGCTAGTGCATGGAGCTCAAGGACCCGTTGACGCAGGAGTAGTATTTGGAAGCTGCCCAATGATCATCCATTCTTAGATACAGTATATTATATTACAAGAACCTATACTTTCAAGGTCCTTAAGATGTGTCATTGATAATGGCATCTAGTTCAGATTTTTTATAAATAATCCATTGCTGCCTGTTCAAAAGTTCGGTTGCTGCTGGTTTGGACTCGGAGCCCAGGACATGTATTACTGTTAGTATGTATCATGGGCCCGATAAACAATCAATAGATTATTTTTGGTTTAGAGAATCCCCCCAAAAAATCTATACAACTCCTGGCACCTTGATAAAATATACAATCGTAATGTACCGTCTGGAATTATTTTCTTTGTCCTCCTCTCCCCTGCCCTCCTCCTACTCACACCTTAAAACCTGCACGTATCACCACCCATATCAACCTTGCATTTTACAAGGCCATGTCCAAAATGTAGTAGAAGTGACAAGGATATGAGAGATGTATCACACTGGCATGAATGTATGCTGACACAGGTCACTTCCTGGATCGATCACTCAGCCCAAACTAGTCCTGATCTCCCCTCACCCCTGAGCTGACCTGACTGACCTGAGCTCACCCCGGGACCCCTCTCAGCAGCACACAGGAGTTCCCATATATTCAAAAAGACAGATGTCAAATGCCAGAGGTTGAAAATGTAAATCAAATATAATTCATTATAAATGAATGAAGGAAGGAAGGAAGGAAAGCTGAACTTTTTGTTTGTTATGATGTGTTTCATATGGAGGGTATCCTATCTTACATCTTCCCAGGATTTCAGATGGGAACATGGTTTCTTCTCTGATCCATACCCGGTGTTATCCCATCTGAATCACAAGACTTCACTCTAATCTACTTTAATCAGCTTCCTTCCTGGACCAACCTGGGAAGATAATGATGCCTTCTGGGAAGAAGAGTCTGATGTCCCGCCAGAGCACTTGTGCTTGTTTCTAACACACACAGGGACAGATGTGATCTTAGATAAGACAGAGATGGAGATGGACATCATATAATGTAGGTTGGTCGGAATTGATGTTCTCAACACATTTCGACTTACTTTAACTACAGTACACCTTAAGTACCTCCTGCATGCAAATCCATATGGAAACACAAAGAACTAACATGTTTAAGACCATTCTGTTTGTGCCCTCGAGTGCCACACACACACAAATTCCTTTCTCCTCCCCAAACGCTTCCTGTCAGAGAAAGCCCCTGCCCTGTGCACGAGGGACACTTTTGATGGAGAGCTGCGTGCGTGTCTGTGTGTGTGTGTTGATGGGAGTGAGTGTGCTTGCATGCTGTTGAGTGTAGACAGGAGGAGTAACATGACCCAAAGAGGGACACCCCCTGCCCACTCTCCCCAGACCTCAAGACCCTGTCAAGATCAGCTACACTGTCCTTACAGAACATGCAGGATATCTGTATTCAGTGTGATCTAGAAACCTGATTGGGACAATGGGACAATCATATGATAAAGGAGACGTACACACAAAACACAAAAGATATACACTTACACCCACACTCATTCACCTGTAATTTAAAATAATGTATTTACTGTAATATCCTCCTTCATCAATGACACCAGGGAGGAAAAAGAGCCCGCCATTGAGCAGTCAGATGTACAGGTACCGTAAAAGATTTCTATAATGATGGAGCCGTTTATTTTTTATCTCCTAGTCTTCTTGTGGTGATGACGTAGTGGAGCCGCAGCTCTTCTGGGGCTGAAAGCCAGCCAGCCAGGCAGCTAGGGACTATTTATGTCTCTCATCTTAAGTGATGTCCCCCTGTAATGTAATTGCAAGACAGCTAATTGAAGAATGGGGATGACGGGGATAGGAGGGGGAGGGTGGAGGAGGAGGGCGGAGGATGGTGGGATGATAGGCTTCAAGAGGAGAGAGCTACTCCGACCAGGAAAGATGAGGGTAAGAGGAAAGCAAAAGAAGAGAGAGCATGTAGAGAAAACTAAAAAGGTGGATGTCAACCATGGGGAAAGAAAAAAAAATGTTTTCAGACTAATGCAATTTACACACAGACACACACACACACACACATCTATTCGACACAGACACCTACACATACACAAACAATTATTTGTCTCAGTAGCCTCTACCGTAGCCAAGCCTGTATTCCATCTCGTTCATTTGTATCAATAAGGATCCGCGGAGTCTCTATATCAGATGAGCAGAATCCACTGCCCCTGATCAAATCATTGCTGGGAAACCTGATTAGAAAACCGAGAGCATTCCATGCCCAGACGTTCCAGCCAGACCACAGGAATGAGCAGGAGAACCTGTGAATCTCAGGTCTGTGAAGTTCTTTCACAAGCCCACAAGGAATGGACGTGTTACGGAGACCTGTGTGCTTTTGATCAGTCTGTATGGACCACAAATGTTTACCCCATGTTTACACCAGCTCTGTAGTCATAAAACCATATGC
Source organism: Hypomesus transpacificus (assembly GCF_021917145.1). Lineage (NCBI taxonomy): Eukaryota > Metazoa > Chordata > Actinopteri > Osmeriformes > Osmeridae > Hypomesus > Hypomesus transpacificus. The sequence continues at coordinate 868,459 of NC_061071.1, read as the reverse complement.
CATCAATAAAACGTACTTGAACAGAATGTTCGTGTAACACGTGTATATTTTGAGTCAATTATGCTAAGATGAATAATGATAAATAATAGTAGTCATGTTATTATCATTTCAAAGTCTTGCTCTGAGAAAACATTACGTGAGGAGGAACATTCAGTCTTTGTGGTTGCTTGTCTGTCTGTTGAGTGTGACTGTGAGTCTGTCACCATCTTTTCATGCGGAAGACTATTCATCTCTGTGTGCCCTGGAGCTCACAGTATCTGCAAAGCCATGAATGTAGAAAAGGGATCTTAGCTTTTGGAAGTGATTCAGTCAGAAGAAGACTAATGCAACCGTCCCAACACACACTTACTGCATGCACACACATACAGGGAATCACACACATACACACACGCACACACATGCACACTTCCACAATAGTGCTTTTGCCTCAAGGGGGCTGTTCACTCTGGACAGAGCACCCCCCCTCCCTCCAGACACACACACCCCTTGAAGGGGTGGGCCCAACAGCACTCTTGAGAGCCACCCTATTCAAACCCACATCTCTATGTGACATGCCAAGCAACTGACGGAATAAAAATGATGTGCCCAAACATGAATGGATTCCAAAGCTGACGCGTGTGGCCACGTTTCTCTTTCAAATAGGGGGTCAGATGGCTGAGCGGTTAGGGAGTTGGGCTATTAATCAGAAGGTTGTTGGTTCGATTCCTGTCCATGCCAAATTACGTTGTGTCCTTGGGCAAGGCACTTCACCCTACTTGCCTAGGGGAGAATGTGCCTGTACTTACTGTAAGTCGCTCTGGATAAGAGTGTCTGCTGAATGACTAAATAGAAACATTTAAATGGATTGTAAATGCATTATATGTTTCATGATATTGCGGTGCAACTTCATGGATGCAAACATGCTGTGGCGTCCATTTGTATTTCCGAAAGCGCGGAGGCAGTAACCTCCCGTGCATGTGATGCGTCAGATCAGGTGGTGGATTGTGTGGTCAGTTGGGGAGGAAGATGATTGGATGGGCAACACAAACGAGAGAGGACGGTGACGACAAGGACGGAATGTCATTAGGGTCATTTGAACTCGTGCATCATCAAAATACACGTCCTGTGCTCCCTCTCTCTTTTCATTTTCCTCTCCATCTTTCTTTTTCAACCCTCCCCCACCTTCTCTCTTACTCTCCCTTACCGCCACTCCTCTCTCTCTCTCTCGTTTCTCACTCTCACTGTCTGTCTCATCTGTGTGCACTGTATGTGTGTGTGTGTGTGTGTGTGTGTGTGTGTGTGTGTGTGTGTGTGTGTGTGTGTGTGTGTGTGCGTGTGTGTGAGGGCAACCGTGTCTTTAGTATCAATGGCAGGGTTGATTCTCAGCCAGAGGATCCATTAGAGCTGATTGAAGAGCACAAGGGTGCAGACATAACCCTGAAAGTGGATGGAGAGTACACACACACTTGTAGTACACACACACTTGTAGTACCCACACACTTGTAGTACCCACACACTGTTAGGTGACTAAATGGAAGGAGGGAGTGTTGGAACAAGAAGAATGAGTTAGGTCTGCCAGGGTTAGAGAGAAAGAGAGTGTGTATGTGTACGTACGTGCCTGTGTGTGTGTTAGTGTATGTTCATGTGCACTTTCTTGTAGGATGGGGTAGTGGAGAAACAGGAGAGAGATGGACAACCTTGGTGATGTCATCTCACTGGAACACATCAACACAACATACACACACTCACGCACACACACACACATTGTACGTGCACACACACTCTCCTGTATGTGTATGGTTGGTTGGTTTGGCGGTTCTGTTGTGTCATCATCCGATGTCTCTTTATGACGAGTATGGAAGTATGGGTGTTACGACGTTACGTCACATTAAGAGTTCATCCTGCCACACCCACCAGGGAGCCCTATGAGGCGTCACCATGCGAAAAAGCACAATTTGCGGCCTATGTGACCACGACTGTGGTTCAGCAGTGGGACAACAGCGTCTGTCACAACCCAGAGAGCTGCTTAGCCAATGTAGCACCGAGTAAAACATTACGGTGCATAAAGGAGCCCAATCAACACTGAAGCTGTGGGAGTGATGTAGGAGTTCACACGTATAGTCTATCTTGACTGTCTTTAACCGGAAACTCTATTAAAAAGGATGGTGCAGCCATTATTTTCGCTACAATTAGGAAGTTGTTGCATTGTATTTCAGTATTTGAGATGTAATTGTTGCACTGTGGTATTCTTGTGAAGCATGACTTTATTGTAATTGAGTTCTGATGTATTTCTGAGCCAATAGAACATATTAGAAACAGTCACAATAGTGTCTATTCTTCAACTTCTAGAGCTGCAACTGATTTTCCTTTCCTTCTCTAAGCTTCCTAAATGTCACATCCTGATCTGATTGATAGGATAATTAGGCCATTCATAGCATCAAAACAGAATTGACAATGATCCCAAAATTAACCAGGAGAGAATGCAAGAGGGAGCTTTGATATTTCCAACAGTGAGGAGAGGGGAGGATGTTAAAGATCAGTTCTAATGAATGGCCCGCTATCTTCCTCAGTCTCCTCAGAAAGCGCTGGAGAGATAGAGAGATCTGACCTTCCATCCTTGGTGTGGCTATTTCTTGATATGGGAAAATAAAATAAAGAGAGGGAGAGAGAGAGAGAGAGAGAGGCAGAGAGCAGACAAGAATCTCTTCCTCTATCTCTCTCTAGTACACGCGCACACACACACACACACACACTAATGAGGCTTCTCTTCTCAGCAGCCCACCAGTCCCTTAGTAGGGAAAAGGCTCACTCTCTCACTCAAGTATGACGAATATGGATAAAGATGCTCAATTTGTGAATAGAAATATTATCTCTTGTTGTATTTATATTTTTCTTCCGATGTTTGATTGCATTATAAGAACTGACATGCTTGAAGAACATTTTGAAGTTTTCTGATTATTAGCATACAGCTACAGTATAATCTGTCTCTCTCCATCTCTTTCTCTCCATCTCTCTCTCTTCTCTGTATCTATCTCTCTATATATCTCTAACTCGTATTTTCTCTTAGCCCCTTATTCCTGCTTAAGTCTCCACTCCTCCCTTCAACTATCTGAACGAGATAGTGTGTCACAGGGAGGAGACAAACCCAGAGAACCGTGAAGGGGCCCTCTCCTCTGTCAGTCCCTCTCTGTGACAGGGGCAGGGGCGTGGGGGAGATCTCAGAAGATGGGCAGGAAGAGAAACAAAACAACAGCGAGGGTGTGCCAGGATGTGGATAGTGGAGGGGGATGAGGGGGTAGACAGGGGTAGGAGATGAGGGGTTAGGGGGTGAGGGGTTGAGGGGTCAGATCAGTCTCCCTGTCCTCTCCAGAGCCGAGAGTGACAGAGTCTGACTAGGTGTCAGAGTATGACAGTCAGAAGGAAGCCCAATGACAGTCAGGGTTTCATGACAAGGAATCCCCTGCCTCCTGACTCCTCACACACCCATACACACCCATACACACACCTGCTAGAGAGAAGATGTCAGAGAGAGAGAGAGAGAGAGAGAGAGAGAGAGAGAGAGAGAGAGAGAGAGAGAGAGAGAGAGAGAGATGACCATCACCATTTTAATGTGCAGGTCATTTAGAGTTAAAGACATGGAGTGGTTACCCTTCCACATGTCCAATTATCTCTCAGCCACAAGCCTGTGTGACCTTTTTCTGCTCACTCACACAGACATGACATCATAAGGCCTTCCTGCTAAATGGAACAGAACAGGAATGGCATGACAGAGGATAGAATATATAGATTGCTGGTATGTGTATGAATGTGTGTGGGTGTGTGCGTGTGTTCGCATGTTTTCAAGGAGCCATGAAGAAACTTTCTAGCCTGACGTTGTCATACTCATAATTTTAGTCAGAATATGAGTCTGAGAACTCTCCGTTGGGTTTTGACTACGAGGCGTGTTTCAAACGAGTCTGGAAAACAAATGCCTCTTCGCTCAATTGGATAGATCTACAACCAATCAGAGCAACAGAGTATGTTAAGCGCCGCATAGTTGTTGTCAACAGAACTAAACTGAGAGGCAGCGAAATCTTTACTGACTAAACTGCAAGCAGACTTTAAGTATGCTTGAAAAATGAATACAAACGATTTTTGCCGGTGTTGTAAAATTAATTTAAGGGTAGGGGGAGTACTTGTTCACACGGTCAACCTTTTTGAGCGAAACAATAAAGGGCAATGCATATACAAACAAGTTCTCCGTTTAGAATTACAACTCCACAAAAGAAAAGGAGAAACCACAATGGCCACTGGGTTTTCATTGTGTCCCATCTTCTTCGCAACCATCGGGGCCAGCTGATAAATTAAACTTTTACCGAATCCCGTAGGAAGGACGGCAAAAACATATTTTCCATCGACAAATGCCTTGATTGCGTCTCTGTTCCTCTTTCAAAATTAATGCGCTGTCGATGTCTTCTAAAACAGGCTCGATGGCAGAATCATAACATCCCAGATCTCCAGCAGTAGCCATGTTTGTTTAAAACAAATTCAACTTAAACGCTCTTTTGTGTCGTGGGTGATTACCTTACTGTTGATCATCTGTCCATCATCGTATAAAGCCCGCCCTGGCAATTTCATTGGTTCGCCCAGATTCTGGTTTTCTGTAGTTGGTCCCCAATACGAGACCCTCCAGACCCAACTTCCCGACCAAATTTTTTTGGGGCGGGGAGAAGTTGGGCTGGCAGCCAGGCTAGAAACTTTCATCATCTTAGCTTAATATTTTAAGGCCAAACCAGCTGCTCAAACATGTCAGTGACAGCACAACCAACACTGATTTATTTGTGTTGACCCCCTCTGGTGGAGATTTGATGTACTACAAAGGACTGTAAATGAAATACAATAATTTCAATGTCACCAAGTATAGAACTCAACTATTTAATGAATCCGATTTTCCACCTGTTCTTAAATCAGGACACTCCAGTGAAACACTTCACAGAAGATACATTAGGCCCTTTAAAATCCTCTAAAAATGCTTCCTAACCCTCTTCTTAAAGTGATTTTTTATCCAACATTTAAAAAAAGCATTTGCTCAGTCACACAGCTGCTACTGATCCAGACACCAAGATGAACACGATCATTTTGGAAGGTTGCATTTCAAGAGCAATCCCACATGCATTCCCATCCATTGGCCAGTAGATGTCACCCTCATTCAATTAATGGCGGATGTCTGTTCCTTGAAACTCCCTTGACAGAAACTCTATTCATCAAGATTAGACCAAATTGAATTACATTATATAAGATTAAAAAGTCTTGTCATAGTTAGTTTGTTTTTATTTAATAGATTACGAACCCTCTGCATGGTGGCATTGACACAAAATCTTTCCCCTCAGTGTTGTGGTTCTGAGGTGGTAAAATGTGGATAAAATCACACTAGAGGGCAGATTCTATTCTTGAGTAAAGCACAAGCCAATATTACATATCCATGAGAGATATGGAAATGTTTACACCTTGTTGTATAAAACCGAATAGAGGTGACTACTGTTAAAATATTTTACATCCCCAAGGACATGCACAAATAAATTTAAATACTTGATTCATTTGATCTTTTAAATCGAAAAGTATAATTTCTGTATGTCTAAAAATGTAATTGGGTAGTTGGTTCGCAATCAAAAAAAGGAACTGAGTTGCAGTCTAAGAGAAGACAAAGGGATGTATGTCATCTTGAGGTGCCACATACAGTACTTGGCAGCAAAGTAGCTACACTAAACTGAGTGAAAACGTGAGTGGAATAACGCCGGCAGGTTGATCATGCTGGAACCTTGCCAGAGTTTAGCATGAGGGACGTCTTGAACATGCTCTGTTCTCCATATCACCAGAGCAACAGATGAAACTGCTTTTGGCGCAGTGGGAATAGAGGTGTGTGTGTGTGTGTGTGTGGTGGAGGGGGAGGTTGTGCATGGTCAAAGACGTGTTCTGTCGTCTGTGGGAGGGGGGAGAGCATGAGATGGATGCATGGGTGAGGGATCTCTTTACCCCCTGTAAGCGTTCAGGTGTTCAGGGAGGCACAAGCAGGTTCTGGTCCTCTCCCACAACATCGCTCTGCAGCCAGGGGTGATTAAGGTCCTGTTCAACCCAGCCACAGTGCACACTGTCCCACACCCTCCTTCAGCCCATCTCTACCCCCATTGCTCTCCTCTCCCCTTTTTCATATTCTCAGTGTTGCACCACTGCAATCCCTCCACCTGCAGAAGGAATTGTTCAGTCTCTCTTTCTCTTTCTCACTCTACCTTTTCCATCCTCTGGCTCTCCTCCTGTTTCCTGGCAAGCCCTCCTTAGCCGCAGTGGGGACCTGGCACCCAGGGGACTGCTGAAGGAGAATCAGACTGTGTAAGGACTCTGTCCCAGTACAGTACCCAGAAGAGTGGTGTACCTGAAGGGGTCGTGTCATCTCCACTAGAACAGTGTTTCTACAGAATACTGAAAACCACTGTCTGCAATCCGCAGACTCTCCCCGATAAAGTTTGGGTACTGGAATTAGCTAAATTTGGTGTATAGGTGAAAGTACATGGTTTAAAGTGTGTGTGCTGGTTATTGTTTAAGTTTAGGGTTGTCTGGATTTAATTCAGTTTAAACTCAATTTGGATCATTCTTCATGTTCATTCAGGGAATGTTCAGTTCAACAAAATGTTTTGTTTCCTGGTTTTAAATGGCTTTGCTAAATCTTATCTTTCCCTTGCAATTGTAGGATTTTGATTAAATTCTATATTATAAAATTGTACACAGAGTCCACCATTGCATAAGGTGACTGTTCAAAGGCAACGCTTACAAGGACAGTACGATTAAAAAAGACGCATTTCTATTATTATTGTCAGATCTATTTATATTTCAGTCGTCAAAGACAGTGAATAACTTTTTGATTATTCCCTTCTAGATCAGATAACAACAATGGATTGATTGCATGGTAAGGACATGGGTGACTGAGCCTCATAAATGAATGAAAATAAAAAAGCAATTTGTAAAGTTAATTGCATTCATTTGAAATATGATAGTGACATTTTGTTTATGGTTTTGGAGGTAGTCTCGGAGTGCACGGAATTCTTTCACCTGGTTGTTACGTTGTAAAATGTTTTTTAGCAGTCAATTTTAACAAAGTGAAAAACAAATTGTGCATTTTTGTGTAGTAAGTACGGCAGGGACTGTCTGTAGCAACATCATATCCCAAGTGCACCATCATAAAACAAGTTTATAGGGCAACTATGCCCTTTAAACTTGTTTGTATTTGATAATACAGTAAAAAGTTTTAGTATGTGTAAGCGTGTGAAGTGGTATTGCAAGAAAAGCTTTGGCTTGTTCCTTTTTAAATTAGAGACTAACACAAATTTCTAAGGCACACAAGCGTGGCCTTCTGCCAAGCCAAGGGCCCCATTACTTACTTTCCCTTTTCCCAGCACTAGCAATTCCCCTGTTTTGAAGGTGTATGTCTACATTTACATTACATTTATTCATTTAGCAGACGCTTTTATCCAAAGCGACTTCCAAGAGAGAGCTTTACAAAGTGCATAGGTCACTGATAATAACAACAAGATAGCGCCAAAGCATTGCAGGTAGCCAAAAACAGAAGTACACATTGTGAACAACCAAAAATAAGTGCTAAAGGGAAGAAACCATAAGAGCATGTAGTTATGTCTATGTGTTTGTGAGTGTCTTCAAGAAGAATGTCATTCATGTTTGAACCCCTGCATGTGAATTGTCTGCTTTACTGTTTTCATTCATGGCCACATTGAATAGAGGATGAGAAAATGTCGATTAAGGCTTACACTGGAATAAACCATGCACCTTGCTGTGGGGACCACATCCAATCAAAAATTGAATTATCTCATTTTGTTTCCCTCAGTCATGCTTGATTAAGAAAACCCCACAAAAACATTAGGTTTCACTAGCTGTTCAAATATGACTATAATTAGTCTACTAAGAAGGGAACACAGATAATGACTCTGTGCCTGAACAGAATGGCCTGCCCATTGGGAAATTATATATTGTATTGTCCAGTCCATGCCAAAGTAATCTTGTTTTTTCTCTTTACCTGAACTGACAGCTACAGTGTTGGACGCCTTTCTCCTGAGACAGCTAACACAGTGAAAAAAGGTTGGTTTCCTATTAAGACTTTTGCCCTCTGTGATTTACCTCTCATACTATATTTTTTTGTTTGTTAATAATCTAACATGGCACGGGTTTTCCACACATTAAATTAGTGGACGATTTAAATCAAACCTGACACTCAAGTCAACCCTCTGGGACGCTATTTAATTAGGGCTGTGTTGAAGAGTTGCCAAGTGCCTACATATTTCACTGCTTGAGCTAGTGTGTGAGAGAGAGATACAGTAGGGACGTCATTCAGAGGTCCTTACTCATTGTGGCAACTTCAGGTTCGCAGCGTTCTGTCTGGAGGGACACATCTTTTGTACTCTTCGATATGAAAAATGTATTCAGGTGGCACAGAAGAGACCAGTCTGTCAGTACACTTGGGGATGCTGACGGGTGCTGAGGTAGGTACAGTTGTGAAGACTCAGCTAAAAGATGCCTTCATTGGAGACTCCAACGTAAAATATATTATTGCCAGAGTGAATCTGTGCCCTTATTTTTTTGTTGTGAACAAAAGCTGGGTATCTACGGCGAAATTATTGGAAGAAAAGTGTCAGACTCACACTTAATATACATAGTGCATTGCACACGCATTATACTGTAACGACAATTGCGCAGCACAAGCAAGTATAGGATCTCCACTGTAGGCTTATCCTTCTGCTGTGATATGTTATTAAATTAGGTGTCACGTCACACCAAGGAGAAAGAACCCCACATTTCAAGCCGTCATATGACATATAATCAATACATATATGTTCACCTTATAAGATAGGTGTCAGTTAATTGGTGCAGTAGAGGCAAGATGTAAAAAAGTTTTTATGATGGTCCCGTATCCTCTGAAGCCATAATATTTGATAGATTATGATAGCATTGATAGCATTATGTTAAGTAAATTAAACAAATCACTGCCTTTTCCACCGGCTAGATTATATCTTTTTCCGAGACAAATTGAATTTAAAGGGCTCTCCATTTTACTGAGTGTGCACTTCTTCCCGATCATGGGCACACGTCCTGTGGTGAGACTCGGCATAGAGACAGATTGCAATCTGTTGAAGGGCTTTTAGAAGATCACAGGCAATTGATGTCCTCCCATGAGTCCATGGTGAGCGTTTGCTAGTCAGTGCCTTCCTCCGGATTTGATCTCGGACCCTGTGATGGTGTCGCAACTTTGTTTACTGATCCAAAGAGCTCAGTTTAGGCTGAATATCAATACCTGTCATGACATTCATGGTGAAAATGTGTTTGAACCACTTAGATATCCCGTAGTCCATTACGTAGAGCAACTGGGGGAAAACGCTTCTTACCACCACTTGAGTTTCAGAATCCAATCCGCGTCACGGCGTGTACAGATCTCTCCGTGAAGCAGCACAGTTGAATATGAGAACAGCAACGCTTTTCTTAGAATAGCAACAAGTGAGCATAGGACAGTATATTACGCGTGGTTATGCTACGGAGAGGTGAGCATAATGTTTTTTTACGTCCGTAAGTCTTTACGCATTGTTCTAATCAATACGAGTTTTGGTTTTCTTATTATTGAATAATCCGTACGTTTGAGCAGCATACCCTTCACGAACAAAGATCCTGATTGAGAATATACTTCTCCAATATGCAGGCGTAATAGTTTCAATTTGATAAATAGCTTTTTTGATTTAATATAGCTTTAGAAACGGGAATATTCACGATATTTGTTTGTAAAGCACAGTGGACTACTTGCGTTGGACACATATGTTGGTAATGCTAAAAGGTTTATTTTGTCAGATTTTGGCTTTGTGAAAGTACATTCCAACTTTTCAACAACTATCCATAAATGAGTTTTACAGATTTTGCAATATATATCCTACACTTTGTTGCCAAACATCATCATTATCAACTATAACTGGAGGTCGTTGCTGTAGGATGTTGTGAGTATGGTAATTTAACCTTTACCTTGGTCTGTTGTACTGGGGAGCAAAGACACAGAGGGTCTGCGAAGATAGTACACCTAATCTAGAAGCAGGTGTTCAAGGCTAGACTGACATGCAATTTGGATTATTGAACTAGATAGCACAGGACCACCATTTCTTGAACGGCATGGCACAGGTGTGGTAAGATAAGGAAGAAGACCTTTTACCGATACAATACTATTTGTCATAAACCTTCTTGATGTAATACACTGCTCCAAAAACATCTCCAAACGTGACCTATATAACTTGGCCAACTGTGTTTTTTCCTAAAAGAATGCAGGGTAAATTGCCTGACAGGACATTAACCATTCTGCTGTGCAAGCAAATATATTTGGAGAACGTACAACATTTCCACTCCATCAAGTCCCCTGGGTGCTGCCAGGGGCACGTCATACAGTGTGTTTTTTACAGTGGGTATGCATAGCTTGTGTGAGTCTGTCTCCGCAGCCTGAAATTGGGAGTAACCATCTGGAACTATCAGAGCAATTCTATTATTACCAGGATAATGTATCTTCCCCATTTATGCTGTCTTGTCTTGTGGAGCCTTGTTAATTCACATCTCTTTCTCTCTTGCTTTTCCTCTCTGGCTTTCTTTCTCCTTTCTCTCACAGAATCCTTGACTTCCAAAGGATTTTGTGAGAGAATGCCTTCGTCTCCGGATCTACATGACCTCGTGTTCTCCCCCTCTCCTTCCAACTGGTTTCCTGGTTCACCATGATGGGCTTCCACCTAGTCTCCAGTCTCACAGTACAACAAATTTCAGTGGGTTGACACATGGAGGATACTGGCTTGTTGAGGTGACCAATTAATAAGGCTTCCCCAGATGTATACCCCTGCTGTACTGATGGACGCTGAAAACCGCTCAGGTACAGAGATAATAGTCAGGTCTGACGATACACAAGCTAATGGGGGTTTCTTACACACACTGGCAAGCCCAGATCTTTGTCCCCAGGGTCTCACACTCCTCTCTGAGGACATTGTGTCTCGTCCTGGTGATGGCATTAGTGGCGGTGGCAGCCTGCCCTAAAAACTGCCACTGCTCAGAGAGGAATGGTGTGGTGGTCCAGTGTGTCTCACGGAACCTGGACAAAATCCCGTCCAATTTGCCGGAGGACACCGTTGTCCTCCTCCTGTCCTCCAACCGCATCAGGCACATCCCCAAACAGGCCTTCAAGGACCTCCGCCGGCTCAGGGAACTCGACCTGTCACGGAACGCCATCGAAAGCGTGGACGCCGGGGCATTCCAGGGCATCGCCGAAGGACTCCGCTCCCTTGACCTCTCCAACAACCAGCTTCGCAGTGTGCCCAAAGACACCTTCTCCAAGTTGGAAGCACGGGTCAGCCTGTCTCACAACCCCTGGCACTGTGAGTGCTCTTTGCAGGAGATGCTAAGAGACATGAGGTTGGACCCAGAAACAGTCAACCAGGTCAACTGTCATACGTCGGTGCAGGAGGAGTACGCTGGCCGACCCATCATCCAGATTCTGGACTCTGGGATCAACTTCTGTAACTTCCACCACAGGACGACGGACGTAGCCATGTTTGTGACCATGTTCGGTTGGTTCGCCATGGTGATTGCGTACATAATCTATTACGTCAGGCACAATCAGGAGGACGCTCGCAGGCACATGGAGTACCTGAAATCTCTGCCCAGCACCTCCCAAATCAGCAAAGACTACGACACTGCCAGCACGGTGCTCTAGGCTGCCATCGCGTGTGTGTGAAACTGGGTGTTTTAGTGTGCGTGTGTCTGATCAGGACAAGAAAGTATGGATTACAAAACGTGATGTCAACAATGGAATAGAATATATTTTTAATTTATAAAAGTGGTACACTATTTAGAAATGTAACAATTTCTATTAGACATTTGTGTGTAATAATTACTTGAGTATTTAAGATAACTGTCAGGATGAAAAAAAGAATATTGAAGGTTTCTTCTTCCCATTAGTGCATCTATTGTCTGATTTCATAAGCATTATATGAATGAAAGTGGTATGTTCTCCTGGCTAAGAAATTCAGTCAGTAATGTCACATTTAACCAACATCAACATGTTTCCAATGTGAACATACTGTACACGAAGCTCATCCTGATCCATCCATCCAAAAAACGTAATGACACTTTCACTTACTTCCTAATTCCCAAATGCCAGTGTATGTACATTGTGGGAGAAATCAGGGATTTCTTATGTGTTTATGTGAATCACAATCAATGGATCAGTTTGTGCTTTATTATCGTTTTGTTATGTTAATACTCATTCATAGATGTGTTTTCCTACTGTAATCACTTGTGTATCAATGACAGTCCTGTATGGAACAGACACTGCACTACCGGTAGTCAGGCCCAAGTTGCAACAGCAGATGATGCATTGTCTACTGATAATGGTCAAAATAAGCACATAAGAAATTCCGGATTTCTCCCACGGCATCCATGTATCCCTGCATCTTGAAGTGCCTAGAAACAAGACCCTTTAAACCATGGCACTGTGAACAATCGGGAAAATAAATGTACAGATCAGTAAATCAATTTGAATATTTTGCCACAACATTTGTAAAGGTACATTAGGTTCTCTGTAGAACTCATGACTGGTATCTAATTGTTATACAGTAATTCTCTTTAATGCTACCAATGTAACCAGTCCTACTGAGCACTCCTGTATACACAGTAACTTTATAGTCAATAGCAAAATGTACATGTAGTGTTTAGGATGCATCAATATACTTTTGTCTGCTGCATTTGCGTTCTGTAATATTTACATAACATTTTACATTTTAGTGTGTCTGCTCAAATGGTAGTTTATGTAATTAATGTGTAAGAGTCCCAGACAAAAATGAAGTTACTGTAATACTAAACTCTATTTCAGTGGGAAGTATGCACTGTAGAGTCTCGAAATTATTTGTCAAGGAAGATTGTCATGAAATAATTAATTATGAAGAAATAATGAAATAAGTAATTTTTTTCTGGAGATGAAAAAGAGATTTAAGGCCTCTGAAGGGCAGTTTATCTACTTAAGCTTCCTGTCCATTTGTGTCGGTCTGACACTTATAGCAGACTTAATGCTGATGGAGATGGTATGTTGGTCTCATTTCCATCTACTTAATGCAATACTGGGCAGCTCTTTTTGTACCTTTCATTTCAATCAGACTGTGGTTCAGAAATCGTGATAGAAGAACTTTGGTTATGAAAGCATATGAAACATCAAGAGGGAGGACAGAGATTTATCTAGACCCTTTTTGACCTACTGTATAGTACTGTTGCACAACTCAGCCCTAATGCATGGGTTTATAATGAGGTTTTAAATTTATCACAAGAAAATATATATCATTATGAATTATACAAAAGTGCTTAGGACCAAGAAGTGACTGGGAGTCTCTGGTCTACTGTGCAGTTCTGGAGAGGATACTGAAAATAACGTTCTGTGTATACATTGTTTAATCATAGCTGTTGTCCTTTGTCTTCCCTTTCTTTCATGGCTTCATCTTTAACTTTTTAACTTTTTCTACTGGCTGTCTCAGTAAAGTCTAACTTAAATCATAGGGTTTTGCTTTGAACAGTTGATTACATTTGTTATTGTTAAACAGTCCTTATGTTTCCTTCAGTAACACTACACGCCTTTGGAAAATAAATTCTCTAATGTGGATCCTGTTTTGTCTGCGAAATTTGATTAACCACGCAGTAGGAAACCTCATCTTGAGACAAAGTGGTTTGTTATCCAAGTCTTTACTTCACAGTGTCTGCCACTAGTGAAAGTAATGAATTACACAACAAAGTGCTATTTCAATATAGACAGAAAAAAGCTGATGATTTAATGATTACATCAACAAGAATAATTATTTCACAGTCAAAAGGGCAAAATACTTTGGGCTAAGAGTGAAATTGGTACATCTATGTACATAATTTTATAATTTATTGATATGTTTAATCAATACAATGTCTACATCACCTTATCTGCATATTGTGATATTTACACTTTGAATTAATCACACCTTGCTGAGCAGTGCACAGAAAGGTTAGACACTAAGGTTGTTTCTGTTTCAAAATGATTAATTTTTGTGTTTCTGGGCAGTTTCCTGTAATTATAACTTGCTGAAAGACAGACCTACACTGACTCAATTTCATTATTAAATCTTTGCATCTTCTAATATTGCAGTCAGTTACCATTGTACAAAGGAACCTTTTTTTTCTTTTGCGGGATCTCCAAAACTAAAGGTTACTTTTAAAGGTCATCAAAGGTGCTCAGAGCTTTTCATCGTATTATACCAGAGAAAAGGTATTGAGATAGTGATGGATCAAAATGATTTGAAAAGGCTTTATGAGCTGTCCATTGTCCCTATTAGCTGTTATAATTTGTAAAAGCTCCATCCCTCCATTGCTAATGGCTTACACATTTTCTCAGGATCTTAGAGCTGTCACGCAGGAGCCTTCATCTCTGGAGAGAAGCACCCTCTTCAACAATAGACTAACACCTTCTCATGCTGTAAACATCTACCATTTACAATTGTCAACATTCCACAGTCCTCAAGTCCTCAAATGATTGTGGTCCAGGTCCTCATCAAGCTGAAGTCTTGGTATCAATTGTGGGCATACTGGCCGTTTCAGTCTCGCATGATCCTTTCTCAGTCACCTGCGAGTGGCTGCCTCTGTACTCTCGTAGACTGGTTGTGGCAACACATTTAGTTCAAGGTTCTGTCTATGACCCCCTGCCTAACATGCAGCCTCATTGGGATACAGAGGAGTGTATGTCCTTGTGTGGACATCCCCTGTGGCACACAATGCTGCCAGCATATGGTGAAGGTCGACCCCCCTCTAGCCTGGTGCCTGGAATAGTGGGTTTGTTTGGGTAAAGGAAGCTTTCCCTACCTAGCCTTTCAGAGAATGCTGAACAACAACACCAGATGGCAGGAAAGTGAATTTAGGGTTATGAGACATGGTGATTGTTTGGGGAGACAATTTTCTCTGAATGCATGTAGATAAATTGCCAAAATAACTCAAAAATTGGTTTGTTTTGGGTTGAAAACAAACTTAATTGTATGTATTTATCACAGAAGTGGAAATGTTGACACTTTTCAATTCACCCAATGATAAGATTTACTTAAATCGTTCCTAAGTTCAATGTTAAACATGTAATTAATTACTATAGTTTAACAACTTTGGATGACTTTTTGTTCCAGTCCTCATTTCTAATCTCACTGTTTAGTGTTTGGTGTTTGGGGGGATCCATTATTGATAGATGAAACAAACCTTTTTGCAAACGAGTCCATATCAATGTAATAAAAGGGTAGGGAAGAAAAGGAAATGCAGTTTCTTAAAAAAACACCACTCATACAGAGCATCCTTCTGTGTACATCCAACAGTCTGATGATACATGCACCTCGGCTGCAGTCTGGAATTGTTTTTTACCTGATACTAACGGTACTGTAATATAGCACAATTATGCAGCCTTTGTTCTCGAGTGTACAGTAGAACATGCCACAACATGACTATAGGCCAAATTGAATACCCTAGCCAATTTTAGTCGGCTGAAGAAAGAAGAAAATCCTTGAAAAACTAGGAAGGGTTTCTACAGTCTACAATGCCAAATCTCCACATCAAATACACCATTACAGTTTAACAAATGTAAAGATGATATTAAGTTAAACTTAACAGACTGTGATGACTTTTACTGTACATGATAACTTTCAGCAGAAAACAAATTGGAAACCCCAGGAGAACCAATATGAGGCCAAAAAGGCAAAGGCATGCTCCTGACCTCATGTCCCTCATCTTAATCATGCTTTTATTCTGGGCTTAGTCACTGAGACATTGTCCTACAAGCCCTCAGTCCACCGCACAGCAGAGCGTAATGAATGGAATATTATTAATTAGCCTGAGAAAGCAGAGGTCAGTGTGTCTCTCCCTGTCACTGTTAGGAAAGATGAATGGTCCTGTCATTAGCCTTACAAGGCTGCTACAGATGTGCGATGGCTAAATCAAGAGCAATGGTTGACTCCAATCAATACTGCTGGCCGCTTGGCCCTGGATGTGTTCCTACCAGATCTCACGAATACCACCCATGCCGCTCTCTCACATGCAGTGACCGCTTGTACATGATAGAACGGATTCCATAATGATATTAAAGTAATGTGATTGAGGGCTGGGCACATCACGGTGGACCCCTGGGAGTGTGGAAAACAGCCGATCTGGACCTGGCTCACGTTAGGAGAGGCTTGGAAGAGGGGAATGGTGGGGAGATTTATGTGGTAAACAAAGGGATACTAATTCACTTGGTGTTTCCATTCAGGGTTTGGGACTTGATTCAATCAAACCTAATTATCCAGATCTCAACAGACTGAATCACAGCAAAACTCTCAGGACAGAAATATGTGAGGGGGAAGGGGGGGGGGTGATACAATTATGTTGAGATAAATCTTGTAGCATACAAATGAGTATTCGATCAGCGTTACACAATAAAACATAGCTGTGTAATCTCGGGCTGAAAATAACATAATAGGACAGCCTTCCCTTTTGTCATATTTCCATCCTTCCTTTTAGACAGCAAGGCATCAATGAGAAGCCCCAGTGGAAGCATGTAACGCTTAACAATGAATCTTAAAATATGCCAGTCGTTTTTTCTTTGGGTGTATTATTGGTCATGTGCACGGTGAAACACTCAAACAGTCCATTTTTACCTCAGACCATTAAAAATAGACACCACCAAGATTCTGTTCATCAACTTCAAGCTGAATGTATGTTTACATATATTGAACTCATGGGCGTATAGATCCTAGTTTGTTAAAATGCTAGTAAGTATTTAGACAAATGGAAGACAAGTGAAAACCTGAGGTAGGTAATGTCAGTCCACTATTCAAGGAACGTTGTGCTTGCCCTTCCTACTCTTACCTTTCCATTCCAACATTTCAGATCCCATGGGGAAGATAGTAAATTAAGATCTGCCCCTTTTCACATACCTTTTTCTTTGAATCATCTTAGAGAGTTCAGTCAGTGGTTTAGGAATCCATTTTGGGCCCCTAGAGCCAATTTCTTGCCTCTCTGATTGTGTTCTCCCTCATAGGCCATGACCTTCACAAAGACAGAATAAAACATTAGCAACACATGACCTGGAGACAACTGTCTGGCATTGAGTCTCCTGACTCATTTAAAGTCACTTTTATAAGGGGTGGTTGTGTGGATCTTTTTACTGATATGTTACAGAGTGTAAATGGACTGTAAAATATTTACAGAGCAAACTGTTTTTGTACTAACTATAATTTGACATTCATTTGAATCCATTTGTCAGACTTTAAAGAAACATTTATTAAACAGAGTAAATCATTTCTTTGTTCACTGGCAGCCACCATGGTCACTAATGAGATGCAGCTGTTTGTGTCAGTTCTGTCAGATGTCATGGTAACCCTACATCCTTAAAGCTGTCACTGGACCTCAAGCCCCTTATGTGAGAGCCCAGCGCCCTATTAAACACATGCTGATTGTGTGTGTGTGTTTATGCATGTCTGTGTGTGTGTGTGTTAACGCAGTGCTGTGTTGTTTGTTCAAAGGACAGAGCGGGGGAAACAGAAGTGGGATTGGCTAGCAGGTGCATCTCGGATTTGTTAATGGTCATTTCGGTTCTGCTTTGGCAATTCCTAATTTCCTGATGGATGTAATGAACCATTACATTGGTGTGGCGAAATGGGAATAATGATGTTTCCTATTTTCAAGAGACACTGTCCTTCATTTCACCATTTTAATGTAGGCCTACATGTATTGATTGAGGTTTGATGTTCTTTATTTTGTCTTTTGTGCATTTTGACTTACTTTTTGCCACCAAATCTCCTAAATGGATCGATTCTTTATTATTGCAAATGGGTGACACAGACAACAACAAACACATTTTTACTAGTCACCCAAAAATTTCACAAGTACACCATGTAACAATAAATGCAAGAGCAGGCTTTGTATAGTTCTAATTCCCATGTTGTTGTCAGCAGTAAGCAGATGTAGGTCACTTTTAAGTATTACATTTTTCACTGTTAAGTGTAATAATTGTAACACTCGTCATATCAATTATTTTGACAACCATGAACAACGCAAATTTATGGATGCCGATATGGCTGTCAAACACATTGTGGTTTAGGTTTGGATTGGTTAAATATGTACAGTCTTTTACAGTCTGCGATAAAATGATTTGATCACTATTTTAATGAAAAGCTTTTTACGTTCCCTAATGGAAATATTGGCAAACAGAAACGTCTGACATAACTATTTCACTACATCAGAATGTGAACTTGTGACTGAATTACTTGATGTAGCATTTAGTTTGAGAAAGGTAATGTTTAAAATGTCAATAGAATTTTGTGATGAGGGTCTATCTGGAATGTGGGGGTTGGACCTGACTGTTGGATTATGCATTACAGTCATGTTTGCACATACAGTGAACCATCTAGAATCAACCGTTCTTTGAACCGATCCTGATGGCTATTTGATCAACGAAACAAAGGCTGAAGGTATGAGTATAGTCCAGTCATTTTAAGCCAAAATGGGGGTCAACCTAGGACAAATTGCAACAGAAGCAAACCCAACTGATTTTGTATCGTCATTATGTCCTGACTAAGGAAAAAGAAGCCCAGAAGAATCCCATTATAGGGAAAGTTTTGATATGACCCAAATAAAGCCTATTCATATTCATTCTTTTTCACATGCGAATAGGCAAACATTTTTAACCTTTAGATATCACCATGAAAATACTGAGTTGATTACTTACATAAAAAACAAACAAAATAATTATTGCCAGATTTTTCTTGGTAACATTAGAAAACGGTGCATAACAATGTATGCGCTATTTAGCAAATACCACAACATTTGTAGACATTGGATATATGGTGAAAATGTGTTGCAGAATCTTGTTGACATCTTACAGTAAAAGACTAGAGGCAAACAAATGTCGCAACAAGGGGCAGAGATTCATATACCTAATTGGATTATGCAGCGTTTGCCCATGTTAACAAACAATTTCAAAATAACTTAGAAAAAAAAAAAAAATTGTCTTGATGTTAGTAATCGAAATTATGTGTGACCCCATCGTAACTGCTTCCCAAAGGAGTTAAATCTTCAAACGATGGTTTGTGGTAGTCATATCATCCCTTCACACTAATCTGGAACCATATTTTCTCATTTGGAGCCATCACAGAGCCAGTTCCACAGAGGTCACCATTTCTGACAGCCGTCAGAATGTGTGACCCAAAAACAAAAAAAGATCAAAATTACTTACGACCCCATCGTAACTGCTTCCCAAATGAGTAAAAACTTCAAACAATGGTTTGTGGTAGTCATATCATACCTTCACACTCATCTGGAACCATATTTTCTGATTTGGAGCCATCACAGAGCTAGTTCCACAGAGGTCACCATTTCTGACAGCCGTCAGAATGTGTGAACCAGAAAAAAAGCCCTCCAAAAAATGTGTGATCCCACCGTAACTGCTTCCCAAAGGAGTTAAATCTTCAAACGATGGTTTGTGGTAGTGATATCATCCCTTCACACTAATCTGGAACCATGTTTTCTCATTTGGAGCCATCAAAGAGCCAATTCTACAAAGGTCAAAAATTCTGACAGCCGTCAGAATGTGTGACCCAAAAAATTAATAAAAAAAAGATCGAAATTACTTGTGAAACCGTCAAAACTGCTTTCCAAATGAGTTAAATCTTCAAACGATGGTTTGTGGTAGCCATATCATACCTTCACACTAATCTGGAACCATATTTTCTGATTTGGAGCCATCACAGAGCCAGTTCCACAGAGGTCACCATTTCTGACAGCCGTCAGAATGTGTGACCCAGAAAAAAAGCCCTCCAAAAAATGTGTGATCCCACCGTAACTATTTCCCAAAGGAGTTAAATCTTCAAACGATAGTTTGTGGTAGTCATATCATCCCTTCACACTCATCTGGAACCGTATTTTCTCATTTGGAGCCATCACAGAGCCAGTTCCACAGAGGTCACCATTTCTGACAGCCGTCAGAATGTATGACCCAGAAAAAAAGCCCTCCAAAAAATGTGTGATCCCACCTAAACTGCTTCCCAAAGGAGTTAAATCTTCATACGATGGTTTGTGGTAGTCATATCATCCCTTCACACTAATCTGGAACCATATTGTCTCATTTGGAGCCATCACAGAGCCAGTTACACAGAGGTCACCATTTCTGACAGCCGTCAGAATGTGTGACCCAAAAAATAAATTAAAAAAAGATCGAAATTACTTGTGACCCTGTCAAAACTGCTTCCCAAATGAGTTAAAACTTCAAACAATGGTTTTGAGTAGTTCTATCATCCCTTCACACTAATCTGGAACCATATTTTCTAAATTGGAGCCATCACAGAGCCAGTTCCACAGAGGTCACCATTTCTGACAGCCGTCAGAATATGTGACCCAAAAAATAAAATGATCGTGATTGCTTGTGACCCCATCGTAACTGCTTCCCAAATGAGTTAAAACTTCAAACGATGGTTTGTGGTAGTCATATCATCCCTTCACACTAATCTGGAACCATATTTTCTCATTTGGAGCCATCACAGAGCCAGTTCCACAGAGGTCACCATTTCTGACAGCCGTCAGAATGTGTGACCCAAAAAATAAATAAAAAAAAGATCGAAATTACTTGTGACCCCGTCAAAACTGCTTCCCAAATGAGTTAAATCTTCAAACGATGGTTTGTGGTAGTCATATCATACCTTCACACTAATCTTGAACCATATTTTCTCATTTGGAGCCATCACAGAGCCAGTTCCACAGAGGTCACCATTTCTGACAGCCGTCAGAATGTGTGACCCAGAAAAAAAGCCCTCCAAAAAATGTGTGATCCCACCGTATCTGCTTCCCAAAGGAGTTAAATTTTTAAACGATGGTTTGTGGTAGTCATATCATCCCTTCACACTCATCTGGAACCACATTTTCTGATTTGGAGCCATCACAGAGCCAGTTCCACAGAGGTCACCATTTCTAACAGCCGTCAGAATGTGTGACCCAAAAAATAAATTAAAAAAGATCGAAATTACTTGTGACCCCATCAAAACTGCTTCCCAAATTAGTTAAAACTTTAAACAACTGTTTGGAGTAGTTCTATCATACCTTCACACTCATCTGGAACCATATTTTCTGATTTGGAGCCATCACAGAGCCTGTTCCACAGAGGTCACCATTTCTGACAGCCGTCAGAATGTGTGACCCAGAAAAAAAGCCCTCCAAAAAATGTGTGATCCCACCGTAACTGCTTCCTAAAGGAGTTAAATCTTCAAACAATGGTTTGTGGTAGTCATATCATCCCTTCACACTAATCTGGAACCATATTTTCTCATTTGGTGCCATCACAGAGCCAGTTCCACAGAGGTCACCATTTCTGACAGCCGTCAGAATGTGTGACCCAAAAACAAAAAAAGATCGAAATTACTTGTGACCCCATCGTAACTGCTTCCCAAATGAGTTAAAACTTCAAACAATGGTTTGGAGCAGTTCTATCATACCTTCACACTCATCTGGAACCATATTTTCTGATTTGGAGCCATCACAGAGCCAGTTCCACAGAGGTCACCATTTCTGACAGCTGTCAGAATGTGTGACCCAGAAAAAAAGCCCTCCAAAAAATGTTTGACCCCACCATAACTGCTGCCCAAAGGAGTTAAATCTTCAAGCAATGGTTTGTGGTAGTCATATAATCCCTTCACACTAATCTGGAACCATATTTTCTGATTTGGAGCCATCACAGAGCCAGTTCCACAGAGGTCACCATGTCTGACAGCCGTCAGAATTTGTGACCCCACCCCCAAAAAATAAAAAAAATAAAAATTACGTGTGACCCCATCATTACTGCTTCCCAAATGACTTAAAACTTCAAACAATGGTTTGAAGTAGTTCTATCATACCTTCACACTAATCTGGAACTATATTTTTTTATTTGGAGCCATCACAGAGCCAGTTCCATAGAGGTCACCATTTCTGACAGCCGTCAGAATGTGTGACCCAAAAAAATAAAATTATAATTGTGTGACCCAACCGTAACTGCTTCCCAAAGGAGTTAAAAGTTTAAATGACGTAAACACCCCAAACCATTGTTAAAGTTTTAACTCCTTCGGTAAGCAGCTACATTGAGGTCACATATTCTGACGACCGTCAGATATGGTGACCTCTGTGGTGCTGGCTCTGTGATGACTCCAAATTAGGGATGCACCGAATACAGATTTTTTGGTTTTGGTTGAATACCGAATCCACTGGTTAAGATTCAGCCGAATCCGAAACCGAATACCCAATTCTATTCCCATCCTCAGTCCATTAACACAGTAAACACATTAATGAAGTAAACAGAGTCCACAGCAGGATGCTTTTTTTTCTTCACATGGTGATATCTAAAGGTTAACATTTTTACCCTATTTACATGAGAAAAAGAATGAATAATCGTATGAATAGTCAATAGTTTAGTCTTTTTCGAAACTTTCCCCTAATGGGATTCTTCTGGGATTTTTTTTTCCTTACTCAGGACATATTGAGGATACAAAATCAGTTGAGTTTGCTTCTGTTGCAATTTGTCCTACCTTTTTTCATAAAATGACTGGACTAGTAGTCTATATAACCTACTATACTAACCACTATAGTGTTGTGTATACGAAGACAATTAGTTGAAAGGATTCTCTCTCGAAGGAACAACGTGTGCTTTACGGTATAGAACTGTTTTGTCATGGAGTCACAAAGCTGTGTCCAAAATTAACTGTTCCTGAGAAGTGATCGGCTTCTCAGTATGAGAAGAAACTGATGTTCTGCCCAAGACTGGACTGCGCAATGCCCACAGCGCCCCATTAAAACCATTGGTGGAGAAAGTCGTTTATCAGTGAGGTGCAGAGAGGCAGACGGCCTCTGCTGAATTCAGAAAAACCAGGATGGTGGTGTGGGTGAGATGGCAGGAGGAAGGAGAGTGTATATTGGATGTATATATTGCTTCTTTTGTTGATGGGTCATGGTGATGCTGTACTGGAGCTTACAGTCATCTCATTTTAATTGTATATGTAATCATGGTAACATAGATAAAAAGTTATAACATGTATACCATAGAGTATTTATTTGTGTTTCTGTCGTGAATATCATTGTAAAAATGACTCAAAATGGAAAAATAATGCTTGAAAAGTGAGCAGCAGTCCCTTTGACTATTCAATAAAGAAATTCCACAAATAACTGCCGAATACAAATTTCACTGATGAATCTCATTAAAACACCCGCCATCTTCCATGGTTTGTTTTTTGTTCAGCATTGATAACACGTGCCCTGAGTATTCACATCACATGTTTGGGGAGAGGAGCAGGTTAACACATACAAAAACCAAGCAGATTGTTTAAAAGGGATGAACATGAGACACTATGGGCTGCACAATCCTATTATGTCCCCCTTACTATGCATATCTTTCACTTCCTTGTATTACTAATTAACAGTCATTTTAACCAGGTGTATCATATTTGTTTTTGTTGAAAATTACTTTTTGAAAATGTTTGATAAGCAATAATTTAAATAGATCGACACATCTATCCAGAGACATTGCTCAAAACGGTGTGGACTGAAATAGTCCTTCTGAACAATTTTCCAACATAGGTTAACTTGGAAGCCAACATAGGTTTTTCTGAAGTTAAACTTGATTATTTATACTCTTTATTCTGAATTTGTTTTATTATCTAGAATGAGAATATCTTAAACCAGGAATTCAAGTTATGGTTGAATAAAGTAATCATAGTCTGGGATTAGTTTGAATTCGTTTTGGTGAAACCCCCTGCAAGGATTATTTAGAAGTAACGTGTCGTATAATATAAAAAAAATAAGCTACTGGAAAATGATACAATATTGCCACTTGGTGGTTGGTGCCTCTGATACAAAGCATGTATTTACTGCAACTTTGGGTTGTTTGTAGCAAGCGACAGAGGGCGGTATCGAGCGCTATGATGTAACACCAAGAGCATGTCTGCCTCTATAACACACGCCCCAAAAATCCAGCATCAGCACCAGCCCGTCACCAGCCAGTGATCGGTGCATAGGTTGGGTTAACCTACTGCTACCCAGCTATGAGGTCTACATGACAAAAGAATCTGCTAGACCCCATTCTTCCCCTCTCACCTCGATTGGCGCAGTTATGTCTTTGGGTCGCCGCTCCCTTTCGCCATGCCTGCGGAAAGCCTGTACCTGCTCCTATCGGTGTTTTTGATTTCCTGCGGGGATGGTGTCGTGAAGGCAGCAGAGGGTGGTGCTCCACCCGTCACCGGCCTACCATCGTTGGATGGGGACAATGCCGTCGCCACTGTCACTGGCGCATCTGTCACTAGACAGGCTCATCAAGTCCAGACGCCGACCGTCCCAACAGCAGGTAGTTCACTACAACGTTTAGCTGATAGCCTATATTCGTTTCCCTTTGTTATGGTGAGAAATTGTGGCCTATTCACGAAGCGGGAGGGCGGGTCGGCGAAAAAAGGGTGTTCCTGTTCATATTTACGCTTATAAAAAGAACATGTTGGCAATTTAATTGCGTTTTGTTGACACAAATGACTAAACCTGAATATAGCCAATTTCGCGAGATAAAATACATAAAAGCAAGAGATCTTGGCCATTAATGTTTTGTACCTCATGTGGGGTCTACCTGCCCCCTCCTTTGTTTTTCATAGGTAATTGTCGTGCCCATGTGCACACAATAAACATCCGATAGACATCACGACGTGTGTTTACTATGCTTGTAATGACATGCACTATTAACTGCCGAGGTTACCTATCATTCAGTGTATGTAGGTATGACTAGATCAATTGATTTATTGAAACATGATAGATTTATTCTATTACCCGTTTCCAAAGAAATGCGTCTACAGAGCCTCACATAAACATGTATATTACATAGACAATGTATACTTACGAACTACATGAGACTTATGTACATAGCACCTTTCCCTATACTTGTGGACTGTTTGGTTAAATTATGCTATGGCAGAGGGAATTAAACTACTGCCATAGTGTGTACGATTCCTGGCCATGGATCTGTATCTGCGACCTGATGGAAGCAGTGTGAAGAATGGGCCGAGGATGTGCATGGGGTCAATGGCAATGGAAATGACTACTTTACTCCCAGCTGCAGGATTAAGCTGCCAATCGGATTATCTGTTATGAGTACAAGGTGTTGGGGATAAGGGGATAATCCTAGGTCAGTACTGTAATGATGAGCATATCAACTATAGCTAAATTGACATATGCACCATACAGTATACATTCATCACTACAATATTCCTTTATTCCTTTATGAAACTCAATTCACTATGATTGATAGTAGCAAAGTGACTTTGTTAGTTACCTTCATATCAGTATGTTGTAGGTGGGTATGTCTATGTACTGTATATCAGTACACAGTATAATATGTATGTCTTGGGGAGAGTACTATGGGCATGGAGGCGCTTGTGAGCATGTCTGCGAGAGAAAGTAAGAGAGACGTGCGCTCCATCCGCGTGTTGCAGAGTGAGAATGTCTAGCATAGCAAAATAACTCTCTCCCTCTGAAGCCACCACAGAGCCTTGATGTATTTTTCATTCTCCTGGTGATCCAGCTCTCCCCGGTCTCATCACTTTTTCATGGTTTAGAGAGAGAGGTTACTGAGGCAGCCGGCTGAGAGGCCCCAGCAGTGTGGAGGGAGGGGCTCAGCTGTGGTGCTGTTCTGACAGCACATCCATACACTCCATATAACCATCCATATTTTACCATTAGCACCGTTAACTGTAATTATAAAGGTGGTGCATTACATCCCGTTATGCTTTGTTTAATAACATTGGATATTTAAATACAATAGGTCCCTTAAATGCCATACGTTGTTTACAAGTTTACCATTTAAGTATAAGACAATGTCAAAGCGTTCAGTGAGAAAGAAAACTTAAATCTGGGTATTTATTCTCCCATATTCTAAATCAAAACTTTCTTCTTGTGTTACATATGACGGCCCTTACTTAACATGTTATTGTTTTTATCCCTAGAGCCCCCGTTTGTCCTGAGGGTCCTATTGAAGGACCAGGTGACCCGCCGGCCACTAGCCGGGGCTGTGGTGGATGTGTATGTGAACTACACCCGGAGCAGCTCCGCCCTGAGTGGGGGGAGAGGAGAGGTCCTCCTCCGGGTTCCCTACAGACCAGGCCTCAGCCTCACCCTGCTGGCCAGCATGGTGGGCTATGTCCCCACCCCCCTCCCCTGGAGGACCTCCAAAAGACCAAGTGAGTGTGGTCTTTTACTGTGTAACATACTCTTTAATTTGACCTTTTTGGCAAATGAGTGTCATGGTTTGCTCTCTTGTTTCTTAAGTGTTGGTTTTTTTCCACTCATAGTTAGTGTAAAGCATTATACAATGTAGTGTATTTTACACTCTAGAACATTTATTTTATTGATTTCCACTTTCAAACAGCAGTATCTACAGTAAAACATGTAACATCAGTGAAATCCAACCCTATCTGGCTGTGTTATATCCTGTATCACTTAAGTGCAGCCATATCAAATCACACGTTGATGTAGCCGTGGACTCAGCATTATTGACGTTCAGTTTGTGGATAAGGAGGTTGGTGCTGAAGGGTGGGTAGCCTGTTTCCATTTTTGTCTTGGTGAGCTGAGCTAACCAGAGGGAGACAGAAAAACAGAGAGGGGGCCACTGAGAGAACAGGGGGAAGGGAGAGGGGGAGGGGGCGACAGAAGGAGAAAGCGAGGGAGAGCGGTGGGGGGGCGAGTGGCGTGCTTTGCTCTGCATCGTCAGAGGCACCTCCCTTTGTTATCTAACACACAGCAGCTCTTTAAAGAGTTTGAAACAGCATCGCCACCTGCTGGTAGCTTTAAACATTGAACCGTAAGTTTGTTGATGGGCTGCTATCTGGCTAATACTGTTTGCTGTGTGCAGGTGGTTTGCACCTTAACAGCTTAAAAACGAGTCTTACTCTGTCTTTTGCAGTATTTTCCTCTGTGACGATATTGCTGCTGCCTCAAAACCAGGGGAACATCTGGATGTTTGAGGACTCTGTGCTTCTCACTGGAAAGTTACCTGGTATGTAAACTCATTGACCGGGTTTCCCAGATTCGTTAAGAAGCTCTTAATGCAAAGAGCTTCTTAAGAACGTTCTAAGAGCTAAGAACGTTATAAGAGAGAGTGCTCTTAGAACGTTCTTAAGAAGCTCTTTGCGTTAAGAGCTTCTTAACGAATCTGGGAAACCCGGCCATTGTCATTATCTTCTTTCTTGTGATCACTCTACTTTCAAAAAGCCACAGATTCATCACAAACGCGTGATACTTCCAAATCGAGAAGAAAACATTCAAGTAATGCATGTCTCTGCTAGACGCAAAATTTGGCTGGATTTACTGTACCTCCAAGGATCAGGATATGGTCCTTTCCTGTATTAGGGTACTTGTACTGTGCTTCCAAGCGTGATCGTGTATGTCTGTTGTTTTTACAGATATCTCCTCTCAGGCCAGTGTTCAGTTTCCCAAGAACCTCCTCATGTTTTCAAGCAACAGCAACATATCTTCCTTGATAGCCTACCTGACTGTACCACAGCGCAGCCTAGCAAAGGACTGTGTCAACTGTACTGTCGGCACTATCAGCAAGAAGTCAGGTGAGCACAAATCCAATCAAAAGTAATGGGATATTTCAACAATGAAATACAGTGTGTTTTATTCCAATTTAAAGTTCACCAACCGCTTTTCATGTGGATGGTTGTAATCTAAAGAACACAGTGTAACAAAAGCCTTACATTATGTTATGATTACCTGCATAAAGTGCTAACAAAAATTATGCACATTCATCTTGTCCGCCAAGCAGTGTGGCATTTTTACAGTATGTGACATTATTTGACCCACGCATGGGTCATGTGTGCAGGATACAGAAGTGTTGAGCTGAAGGCCGTGGCGGCTGTCAGTGCCAGCTTGTACTCTGCTGGTGAGGAGCTCCAGGTGCGGGGGCCCATCCAGATCACCCTCCCCCTGGCAGAGCCCACCTCCCTCAGGCCCTCAGACACCGTGCCTGCCTGGGCCTTTAATACCAAGACAGGTTGGTGACGTTTCCTTTGGCAATAACTTGACTTATCTACTTGGCTGCAGAACAGTAGGTCGCTAATGATGTTTAATACGTACTGTAAGTGCACTACGAATAAGAATTACACAGAGAAGAAGAATATTTCTGCTGATCCAGACAAACCCCATCAGAAGGTCTAGGTTAGAATAAGAAAGTGAACTTTAATTGTGTCGCTTTTTGAAGACAAAGTTACTAAGTGCTTACTTGAATCAAATAACAATAAGACGTTGAATAAAACTAACGTTTTTTTCTTACATTCCACATTTTCTTCTTAAGGTGGTTGGGAGAATCAGGGTCTTGGAATAGTGAAAATGGTAAACAAACACCTGGTTTGGACCTACATGGCCTCTCATCTTGGGTACTGGATGGCTGCATCCATTCCCTCCTCCAGTGGTATGTTACAGATGAATGGAAATTAACCACAATAGAGTACTTTGACTACATTGGTTTTAATAGTTGATGGTGCTCATTTCTGCCTGTACAGATTATATGGGACATGCAAGCTCCATGGAATTCCTGTCATACCACAGTTACTTGCTTGTGGGAATATTGGGTGGGACTTTGGCGATCGTCATTGGGGGTCTGTGTGTGCTGCTTTGCCATTGTGGGTAAGACATCAGTTCTGCAGTATGTCCAAATTGTAACCTTCACACTTTGCATGTCTAAAACAATCCAGATACAACAGATACCCCACCACCACCAACCAGTTTAATTCCTCTCATTCCTCATCATGTTTCTTTTCTTGTTTTCAGAGGTTCACGTCGTCAGCCAAGGAGGAGGAGTGTGCGCTTCTCCAAACTGTCGGTTATGAAGAAGGACCAGACGACCTCCACCCACCTGGAGGAAGTGGGCCACGGCCTGTCTTTCCACCCCGGTGAGAGAGCCCACGGCCTGGCCTCACGCAGCGTCCAGTGTGACTCCTCATCCACTCCTAGGCACAAAGCCAACTACAACATCTACGTAGAAGACCCAGGGGTTCGATCTGCGGGCCCTCTGTACGAGAACGTCGGTTCAGACCGCACCAAGGGGCCCCAGTCATCGTCTCATTACATCAACAGCGAGGAGGTGGCGCGCCTGAGGGAGAGGTCTGACCAGAACCGGGCAGGGATGGGGGCATGCCAGGACATGTTCTTCCAAGACAAGTTGGTCCACATCTACAACCAGCCCGTGGCCATCATCCAGGCCCCTGAGCTTTTTAGCTCGCTGGAGCAGCAAGGGTCAAGCTGCAAGTCAGCCACCTTCCCCCGCAATGGAGGCGACTATGACCCTCATTTGGAGGCTGGCAGTAATGACAACTACACCCAGACCCTCCCTAAGATCCCCCACCACTCCCAGACGGGTCTTGACCCCAAGCAGGGCGGCCAGGACCAGCCCCAGGCACTGGAAACTCCACCCCAAGGACAGGGGGCCTCCAACCCTGGAGTGTGGGGCCGATATAGCAGCCTCCTTGAATCCTCTGTGTCTGTCCCGGGGACCCTCAACGAGGCAGCTGGCATGGGGCCCTTTGGAGGTGGCCATGGGGTCCCCAGTGAGCTACAAGGGGTCTCAGAGCGCACCTTGCTGGAGCTGACACGGGGTAAGTCCTCCTCTCCTCACCCCAGGGCCTGGTTTGTGTCTCTGGATGGGAAGCCCGCCGCCTCGGTTCGCCACTCCATCATCGAGCTCCAGGGCCGCCACCGGCCGACCAGCAGCAACGACACGAGCCTGGACTCCGGGGTGGACATGAACGAGCCGCTGCAGAGCATCCGCGAGGTGGAGCGGGAGAGGCCCTCAGGGAGGGCGTCCTCCTTCCCTTACCACAGCAGGGGGCGCTACGGCGAGGACCAGGATCTGAGCAGCAGTGAGAGCGGGACCACCGCCACCTGCACCCCCGAAGACCCCTATCTCCGGAACATTCTGGACGGGAGCAGCGGCGCCATCCCCAACATTCCAGAGGAGCGCGATGGCATGGATACCTCCAGCGCTCAGGAAGACAGCGAGTCCAGGGCCACGCCGCCTCCACGCCGGCTGAGGAAGGTGAGGGATAAAGGGAAGGCCGACAAGAGGAGTGCCAGGCATGTCAGAGAGGAGAGGCAGTTGACGAAGCGAAGTTAAAGCTATGGACACCAACTGACAAATACGGCCATCCAATCAACAAAATTGAGAAATCGAGCCTTACTTCAGTCCTGACTGCACGGTCATTTCTAAATTCAAATTGTCCTCCATGGAAAAGTCTTTAACCCTAAAACTTGCATACGTATTGGCATAGTGGTCAGTGCATTGCTGCGTGACAAAAAGTCACAAACGAAGTAAGCTACAGAGGCAGGATGTTTGTCAGTTTGACAATTTGGTTGACATGCCGAGCGACAGTTGCGGACTCTCCCTAAACTTGGAATAATCACCAGCGAGACGCTTTACAGTGTCTACGCATGTCTCATTGCCCCCTAATTCTTGAGAACAGCACCAGAGGGTGCCTTCCTTAAGCCTGTTGTTATTTTGGATGTGTGTCGATGGTTTGCGATCAAATTAAAGGATACAGATTTTGAGCATTGTAGAATCTACTGGAAATGTTATCTATAGAACAGATGAGAAGGCTGTATAAAGACAGTCCTTGTACAGTACAGTTACTCGCACCATAAATGCCTGCTTTTGAAAGAAAATCTATATTAACGCAACTACACATCCACAGTGCTTACTTCTGGTTTACTCTCAGCTGGCCTTCAAACCATCAATTTTCTTTCAATTTAAAGAGTCCAGGTTGCATTTGCGATATATTCAAGGTCTTATATTGGACCAACAATACAAGAGTACTGGAAAGCAGACACTTATGTACATTATATTGCGATGCACAACTGCCCCTTGTGAGGTCTTCATTGTTTTGGGGCTTGAACCCTTTATTTGAGAATGCATGAAAGGAAATATTACACTGTGTGCGACAAGAAAGAAGTTACTTAGATTTTACATAAAGCGTCTTAAACCATGTGAATGCTACCGTGATCTGAGGGAGGTCGATGTAAACAGTCATATCTTACATTAATATATTTGTCAAACACTGTAGTAACTGTAGTTGTTCAAAGGTTTGCAAGTCATAATTCTCACACTGATCTCTTTCATATGGCTTGATGAGGTTTTCATTGACGAGTTCAGCCAAGCACAGAACACTTTTATCTGTTTGTGATATTGTATTTTACCACAGTTGGGCATTAGACAATCAGTACAGACTGTCTAATATGCGTTTAAAGTAATTTAAATCACAATGAAAACTTACAGAACAAGAGGTGGGTGTAAGTGAGTGATGGAGCATTTGTCTGCAGATCTTGAGGTTGCAGGTTGAAATTCTCCTCTGTATGTCGATTTGGATAAAAGTGTCTGAAATTAATACATTGTTATTGTTACATTATTATAATAGAACACAACCAAA
Organism: Hypomesus transpacificus; assembly: GCF_021917145.1. Classification (NCBI taxonomy): domain Eukaryota; kingdom Metazoa; phylum Chordata; class Actinopteri; order Osmeriformes; family Osmeridae; genus Hypomesus; species Hypomesus transpacificus. Next base: position 836,939 of record NC_061071.1, on the reverse strand, counting down.
GTGTTCAGTTTTCACAGCACTCAATTGGCAATAGAGGTTATTAATTCAATGACCTCTTACTGTAAAGAAATTTCATGAAGCACAAACTGATGCTAATTTCCTGAAAACGACTTATCCAGCAATATTAGAGTGTGTGCTGAGTTTGAAACATCATCGGCATTGTGGCCATATTTAGTCTTCCTTCATGGTAGTGTAGTGACATATTTTCCCTCAGTGCTTATGGGCTCAATATGGTAGTTAGCTACATTAATAGCTGTTTGTGTATAAGCATTGTGTGTGATTGTCTTTTTATGTTTAGAATGTGCATACAGTATGTGTACAACATCTCCATTTCCTTAGCTTTTAGCAAAGAAGTTATGAGAGAATGCATCCCAGTGTTTAGAGTGAGAAAGTTTCAAGACACGATATAACAAATTCAAGCTTTAGATACCATTAGACGATACAGCGCAAAAACTTTGAATTGTAGCAACTTGTACCTTAATTATAAATGTAGCATCGCAAGTTGTTCACCAGATCAGTAATGATGCATACTGTAAAAAGGGGATTGAAAGAATTAACTTTGTATTTTTTATTTTGCCATTGAAAATTTGAAAAGTGGCATTTGCTGAATGTATATCCCTGTATTTATTTCAATGTGCTGTATTGTATTTCTACTGTATCTTAATTTATAGGCTTAAAGCTTACAAAATGGGCAACTTGTGTTGGTTTACTTCTGTATATGAAAGTAGTGGTATTAGTCTGCCTTTTTGTGCACTTACCAAGTTTACTTAATAAACTCACTTGATACCAAATAATGAGTGACACATTTTTCTTAAAAATATTGCCGGTTTTACAAATAATTTTAACAGTAAAACATTAGTAAAAAAAAACATTGGCAGAAAACAGGAAGTTAAATCACAGCAAACAGGAAGTTTGCTTCCTCAGGCCAGAGTTGCCAATCTTAACTGTCATATACAGTACAATCCTCTTGTTACTTTGTTGAGTGATTAATCATTTTAATCTTACTCTTACATTCCAGTTGCAGGACACATCTTCATAAAGACTGCCAGGTCTCATTCTGATTTCCCCTGGTGTTGAGTGCTTATAAGCACCCCAGCCATTCTCAGCCCAGAAGTTAGCCTGTCCCCAGGGTCGAATCTGGGTCTGGCTCTCAGCTTCTTCACTGTCCTGTTTCTCCGCAGGATGCTGGCAGCGTTATGAGGAGGGGCATCGGTCATTTCTGCTTCAGTCATTCTTAAACCTACAAACAGGCCCTGCAGGCTTCCTCCACTCCCTCCGTTGACTGCCAACCTGTCTGACGAGACTGTCCTACGTTGCCCTGTTCTCATTTTATACAGGCGTGATTTAGTTCCTGGTCTTACCCCTAATAGATCTTTCCTAAGCTGGTCAGAAGGGCAGCCGAGTTGTTCAGACGAGTAGCTTTTCCTACTTAGAAGAGCTTTCGAAAGAACTCTTTTCTCTTCCGTGTCTCTCTGGTGATCTATCATCTCTTTGCTCGTCGTGTTGATGCAAAGACCCTGTAAGCCGTGGATCACTGGGTCTGGTAAGAGGGCACCAGCGAGTTCATCAGAGGTAGCTACACCCAGGGAGGGAAGAGGTCTGGAGACTGCCTTATGAAGGAGGGACACTCCAGGGACGAACAGCTGCTCCTGCTTGTCAGAGAGCTTGGTCTGGGTTTGTGTAAGGGCAGAGGCCAGCTTTCCTGTGCTCTTATCCCATTTGCAGCACCACAGCAACGGGTTGAAGATGACAAAGCCGTCCAGGGGGCAAAAGTTGGACCTCTGTAGAAATCCGTCAACGCAATCTTTATGAAACTAAAGAGGAGAAAAAAAAGATCAACCTTGAGACAGGGAGGACTACAATTCAATGAAGGGTTTGCTATTTCTTCATTCTGACATGAAAAGGGCTACACTGAAAAAATAGTCTTGTCTACAGGGAAACTGAATAAATTAAGATTAAAATTCAGAAACATGTATTTATGTGAACCTTGTGATGGCAGGGCAGAGTTCTGACATTCTGACCAAGGTTAAAGTTCCTGAGACACATTCTGCACTGCTGACCAGGGTCCAATAGTCGGCTGCCTATCCTCACACGAACCACAGGAAGGCTCTTCACCACATGTTCTGGCACTGGGTCACTCTCCATTGGAACCGAGCTGAGATGTGGATGAAAAAAAATTGGGTTTACATGAAACATGGCTCAATGATTGCAAATTTCCTCATATAATTAACATCTAACATTTCGAAAATATTTTTGAAAAATGTAAGAGTGACTGCGATTTATAGGTTTCGACTATTCACTATAGTTCTTTATTGCTTTATCAAATGTGTGGATTTTGGACTGAAAGTATTCCATGGATGAGGGAATTCTTGCCTGGCATTCTCTGACAGCTCAGTTGTCTCCAATGTGTGAAAGACCAGCTGTTTCACTGGTCTCCACTTCTGGGTCCGTTTCTAAAGGAGATTAAATAACCATATTATTTGCTGAGACTGTCTGTCAAAACCAATACACATGAGACATTTCACAATGTTTCACGAAAGGAGCCTACCATTCGCATTGCAAATATATGCTGTGGATGACAATTCCTCCTCATGCACTCCTCACAGAGATGGTAATAACTGCAGACAGTGCATCTGAACAGAATTATTTATACTGAGATGAGGTGCATATAGGGGAGACATACAGTAAGTTCAATGTCAAGGTCAAATATTATTATTGTACTGCATTAGGCCAGGGTATTATTTTGACACCAGAAAGAAACGTTGACTTACTTGAAGCACTTCCTTGTAATAGGACAAACTCTGCAATTGTTACAGAGGATACCCAGGTGTTTGTCCGGCTTCTCTCTCTCTGCAGGCGTGTGGAGCTTGGCAGAGTTCTTCACCTGTTCCTGCAGGAGTTTCAAAGGCCCAAAGTCCTCTCTGCATAGGGGGCACTTCACCATGGCTTTCAGATCCGACGGGGGCTGATGGTCAGCCCACACTTTCATACACGAGATGTGAACATTGTTGCCACAACCAAACCTGAAAATGGGTATGGGTAAATTACAGGAAATAGTCAGAAGGTGCTATGCTTGAAGGCAGTTTTCCGTTGAATCAAAAATTTCTTAAAGAATTCATTCAGAATTAGCTGTTAAACCATGATCTTTTTTTATTTTATTTTAATTAATAAACTTTGATTGTTTATTTTTACTTATTTATTTATTGTATTATATGCTTTGTAGTACTCAGAGATTGTCTAAATATTGAGTGCATTATAAATATAATTTGTTATTATTATCTATTATTGTCAAACCAACCTGCAAAAACACACAGGTAGAAGCTTTTCCAGTAGCTCCTCCTGACAGATGGGACACACATCCTGAGCTTGGATCCCCTTCTGGTGTATGCTCCCATCTTCCTGGTCCGGATCCGGCTTCTCTTCAGCTGAGGCCAACGAGTCCGGTTGCTGCGGGGTTCTGCTCTTGTGTAAACCATGGAGCACCTCCACAATCTGCCTCTCCACAAGGCCTTGCTGAAAACAGTCTGGAAGTTGATACAACACAAAAACAACTGCACATAAATATCTAATTTATCTTTTACATGGATTCGATTTTGTCTTGAGATTCAGGAAACTGCAGACCTGTAGGCATTTTAAAGAACTTACATTCGTGTTCTCTTGGCAGTCTGAATTTCCTCATTAAAACCCTGTAATTAAGGTGTAATTAGTTTACAACTTCTTAGTCACATTAAAAATAGTTATAGGTTTTCTGTTTACCAGCATATGTGTTTGCAGGGGTCCCTGTCTTTGAGAAAAGTTGAACAGGTACAAGTATGTGGATCTCCTAAGCAAACCTGAAAGATCAATGAATGATGATAACACAACTGCTATATAATAAAATATCAATATCAGCAATTGAATATATTTAAAAAAGAAAAAAAACAAATATGACTGCCTGCTAGCAAGCCTGGGCTACTTTTGCAAAATTATGCAAGGATTGACATAGTGCCTTACTTTAAAGTTGTTGGACTCCCCCTCCTCTTTGAGCAAGAATCCGATTGGACCATATTCCTTCAGTATGAATATAGTTGTGTTCAGGGCTTGGTCCTGGTGCCAACTAACTGCATCGCTGACAGTGTTCTTCCAGGTTGTTTTTCTAAACATACTGGCACATTTAACGAACAGTATTATAAGTTCAAACTTCAAGTCCGCCAGTCACTTGTAATAGCAATGGTCAAAAAGTGGACCTCGACTAGTACTATGTACAGTAGCTAACCTACAGTACCTGTTACGATGACAATGATCTAGTTAGTTTTTGTTAACATTTGTTACTACGTTTATAAAAGAGATAGACCATATACTATCAAAAGCCTTGTGATGAACAACCACCCTATTTCTAGTATAATTTCGTTACATCCATCTTGTTAGCTAGTTTACAGATTTGAGTTTACCTTGGTATTTTATGAACACCTGTCAGCCAAGTATTGTTGTCATGGAAATAATGGGACCACCTCTTTCGCTTCATTCATTATTATACCACTAGAGGGGGCTGTTTGCTCAGCTGCTGTATGCGACCATAGAAATGTACTAAGGAAATATCCAACATTGTAATGTCCTAACTTGGTAGGCCACTTTGTCACTCTCTGTCTGAATAAGTATAGCTAGAGATGCCAATTTCAGATGTACTGTAGTCTGTCCCTTTAAAAACAACAATTTTGCATCACATTCAGATTTTAAAAAGTTGATTTTCTTGGATTGAAACCTACGTTGGTTGTTTTTGATTGATCTCTTCTGTTGAATGCCGGCCGGGGCTGGACTGACAGGGCCTCTGTCAGGCTAAGTTCTGTAGCCCTCAAGTTTCCTTCACTGGCTAACGCAGTTTGGGTGGGATACTGTATGAACCATAATGGATTAGAATCACATGTGTTGGCAGACTCTCTGTTCTCTGCCTTGTTTCATATCAGACGCATGCTGGGAGGTTGTAAACAGAGAACAAAGAATAAACTCTTTGTTGACATTTAATATAGGCTATTTCATGCTTTAGTTTCACTCTGTGCAGTTTTAGTAATATATATGAGTGTGTGTTTATATTAGAGAGAGAAAGAGAGGAAAGCGAGAGAGAAAAGAGAAAGTGAGGGGTGGGGAGCGAGAGAGAGAGAGAGAGAGAGAGAGAGAGAGAGAGAGAGAGAGAGAGAGAGAGAGAGAGAGAGAGAGAGAGAGAGAGGGCATCCTTACAGGAAGGTGAGGAGCTAAAGGTCAGCGAGCACATGTTGAAGGGTCGCCCTCTTGTCTCTTGCTGCGATACCAAACGTGACACCCTGGCTGCTTCATGCAGCGTCGGTTATGACCCCCATCTGGGCAGATTCAGTCATTTTTAGATGACAGGTTTACCTTTCCACATTAGGGAGTGGGGGTTGACTGGGAACTTCTAAAGCAAAATACAAATAATCAGATTTTCAGACACAATCATTGATTGTAAGCATTTGGCCTAGGACTATTATTGTAGTTTATGGTATTGGGCATAATTAACAATACAAGTTTGTCTAAACATAACAAAACCCCCCTCCTCTACTGACAAAATGGAGAACTAGGATACAGTACTTGTTGCCTTATATGTTATGGATGTTAAAACAATAAAATAGTTTGTAAAGTCATTGCTGATAAAAACTGATGGATGAACCAATGTCTTAGTGTGCTCAAAGATTCCTACAGTCAGTAAAAGCGATATAATGACTGTATTCACCCAGAACTAAGATGTATTTTGTGTCCATGGTTACTTGAGACCCACTGGAGGAGTTCAAGTGGCTGGTTACGATTTTCTTTTAGATTAATGCATCATTTTATTTCGGTCATCATTGTACAGTGTCACTATTTTTGTATTTATAAACTGTGTAAACTGTACATTCCAGTAATGAAAAAAACCCTGTACAAATAAAGGATAATTGAACAAGGTTTGTTCACTAGAAGCTAATGCATAATAAACATAAGAGGGCTTGTCGCACACAGATAATAATGTTTATTTTCTAATCACAATAGCAGTGCTACGCCCTTCTCTATGCCCTGGAGAGTGGGGTCACAGAAAGGTCAATATCTAACTGGGATCATTGACTGTCTTGAAAGCTGAACCTACTCCCTAAACACACAGAAGCAGACAGGCAAAACGTCATGCTATAGTGAATGCAAGACAAGTTTGGTCATCCCTTTTGATAGGTTATTTGAGCTTGCGTGCACAGAATTAGGGTCAGGTTTAGGGCTAGCCCTGTATGTGTTTGGAAAACGTATGTGAGTTTGTATGTGAATGTGTCTAGCTGCGTGTACTTACAGGTACAGTACATGGATGCATGTCTGCATTTAATCAGTGCTGGGGGATTTCAGTAAGTGCAACAGTGGACATCTGTGGTTCTGCCTCCGCCAGAGAGCTGTCTAGGGAGCCTGGATCATCTCCAAATAAAGGATGAATGATTAAGAGTTCGTTGGGCCATGTAAATCCAGCAGCCAGCCTCATTACAGTCTCATCCTCAGTCAATGGAAGTCAAATGAGGGTCAGGACACACGGCTGTGGGTTGGTTGGGAATGTTTCTGGGTGTCACTTTATGAATATTGTTTGGCTTTCGCTCAAGCATGTAAACTTTCACTTGTTGGTTTGTATTTAGTACCCCAGCAAGAGTCGGGACACCCAAAAAGATATTCAGAGACACACCCAGCCTATTAACAAGCTGGCAGTGGACCCAATACCACTGAGATAACCATGTGGGAGTTGGGTACATTTAAAACACATCAATACCTAGGTTTGCCCGAGTACATTTTCAACATTTTGATATTCATACAGACATGAACCCATGTTTATCCCAAAATAAAGAAGACGAGAAGTTGTGTGAACTGTAATACAGAAATTAGTGCAGTAGAAACCGATGGACATTTGGGGACGCTGCACTCATGCTTTGGCTCCCTGACTGCTCCGCCGGAGCGGAAGCCATCGAGGCCATCCTCCCGGACCCTCTGGGGCAATAATTTGAGTTTTACACTTTTGCTCAGCCGCTGTTCCTATTCACCTTGGAGGGAAGTGGACATTTCACATTTCCTGGGGAAACGCACAAGCCTTTCTGCTAAATCTGTTCATCTTCAGGGAGCTGTGTTTGGACAGTATACCTGTGTATGTATGTGTGTGCATGTGTGTGTGCATGTGGGTGCATGTGTGTGCGCATACGCATGTTCGTCTACACACACACACACACAGTGTGTGTTTGCTCTTTGACTTTTGTGGGTTTGTGCTTGCCTGAACTCAGATGTAACTGTAGAGTACGTGACCCATGACAGTGACGTTTGTATCCTGGTCCTGGGTCTCCTTCATCACGCCGCTGTGTTTGGTGAGGAGCCTCACTGAGTTTTCCCAGCTACTCCTTTTCCTTCCTGTCCATCTCCAAACACCCAAAGGACACTTGGAAGTATCTTCCCTTTACCACTCCCTTCAGTCTTTTCAGCTAACAGTTTCTCAGGTTTGGGAATATAAATGTTTCCAAAATGATGGGTTGGCCTGACTGTATTTTTGGGGTTTGGTGTGGAAATGCGGCTCGTACAGAAATATTGTTTTCCATGAAAGGGTTTTACTTAAACATTACCCTACAGTGTCTATTTCACCAACATAGATAATCTCAAAAAATTCCATGCTTTATCCACCCCCCCACCTTGCACACCAGCCCACCTCCTCCCAGTACCCATCCCCCTCTGCCACACCCCCATCGGCTGAGCTGAGGTCACGGCTGACTGACAGGAAACGGGGGGTGCTTTAACATCCCACCTTTTCCCAGATCCTGGGCGGAGTCTGGACTGGACCGCATGGACCAGAACAATGGCAGGAAACGAGCAAAGAAGAGCGAGCGAGTTCCTGAAGGTGGGATATTAGTGGAGTCGCCTGTATGAGTGGACACTTCCAGCCCTCCACAAATACAAGAACAACTGTACTCATCAAGCTTGGGATTGTTTAGTAAATTATAATTATATATGACCAAATTTGTTTGGTAATGATTTTGCTCAATACAATGTATTAGGTACACTTTGATCTCTATGGACTGGAACAAGAATTTATTTAATTTGGATAAGATTTTATTACAGTGTGATTGAAAAGGAATTGAAACCATGCCCAGCAACCAGGTCAATTAAAACCTATTCCTTTATTGGGTCATGGAGTAACACAAGTCTGGGAAACACAATGAACAATAGGCAGTTTATACAGAGGCTGCATTCCTAGTGTGCAACATTACTGTTGATGATCCCCACACGCACGTAAGCAGAAAATCCTCTGTGACGAGAAATTCAACCACAAAAATGTCCAGTGAAATAGCTTCATGTTGTTGTCATGTCCTGTTCGACAACAAGGCATCTAACAGGGAATAACAAACGAAAGACTGTTTTTTTTGTTATCATGTCACCCATCAAATACGTTTTAAGTAAAGTTAGTTTGATGGGGCTTCATGGACACACAAACACAACTATAAAATGTACGGTATTTTTCTTTCAACACTACAAAATACTATATCAAACCCTAGAACTATACTGGTGAACTCTATATGCATTTATGAAGGTATTATCTGCCACAATCTAATCACAACAAATCATGTGTCTACGAGTATGTAGCTTTTCCAATACTCTTGCATCCAAACCAGCTTCCACAGGCTGCCAAGGAATCAAATGTTGACATCATTCTGCAATGGGAGTGTCCAGAAAATTTACGACCCCGTGTCGGCAAGGCAGCGCGACCTCACTGGTCGACAAGCATCAGACTTCCTGTGGTCCCACCCACCCAGGCCGGGTCACATCCATACGGCTGGCTGCAGTGTTCGCCCTAACCCCTCCACGCCCCCCACACCCAGAGACACCCTGAGCCAAGAACTCATTCCATTGTTCTCCAGAGTACAGACATCCCATACTTGGCTTGGCCACATGATGTTCTAATATTCTACGTTCTTCTTGATTGGGCAGATGTGTTTGATTTGAGGTGGTGTTGGTGCGTGCATGGGAGTTTACTATAATGTTGTCTTGTTAGTTTGGCTGTAAATGGTGAGGAGCTAGTAGTAACTGGGCTAGGACCCTTAGTCATACTACTGCAGTATGTACACAACAAACACAGGAGAAGTCTAGAAATAAATGTTGAAGTGTACCCCCTTTATAAGGGCTGACAACACTGCACTCATGTTACCAAGATGTGGAAAAAACGACCCCCCCCCCCCCCAAAATCTTTTCCAGAAGATAGTTCTGGAATGTTTTTGAGTTTTCCACTGAGAGGAGACCCTTTCAGGGCTATCTGACCCCTGGCTCCTCTCTTGCCTAGAGACTGATACAAACTGGATATATGAGAGTCTGGCAAGTCATGACGGATTGACCTTTGCTATTGCAAAACACTTCAGGCGTGATTGGGCTATTGGTGTTGTTGTTATTATGGCTTACTGACTGAGAAGGTCTGTATCTGGTAACATTTACTAAAACTTTATTTATAAAAAATGTACATAATACACGAGAGAGTATATGTACACCTCTCCCTTGTTGACAGATTGTTGTAGCTTTATAATACAAAAGGTAGCAAGATTAGAATAAGAAAGTAAAGTTGCCCATGCTGAGTCCCTTGGTTCATGCTGTCACTATACACTGTCCCTGTCTGCTTCCATATTTCCTTCCAGTATTTAACCGAAAGCCCTTCATCCTGTTCCAGTTTCGACAGAAAGTAGAACATATTACTGGTTGAGAAAATAAATCTATGCCCATCACCTTTCTAATACTGTAAGATATTGCTGCGTTTGTCATTATACGGAACTGAGTGTAGGTAACATGGTTAACATTGTAACATGTAACTCTGTCATCTATGACAGATAGGTCGCTGGTGGATGTTTAACAGTGAATAATCACATAAACTCAAAATGGCTTGCAACGACAGCTTGTAACTGTCGTGAAAAATCCCATCACAAACTTATTGATACTGCTGTGTGGAGTGCTCTCCAATCCACAGACTCAAAGTTGTACAGAATGGCAGTATAAGCTATACAGAATGGCAGTGTTATGGGCCACTGTACCAAAGCTGTCGACTGATTGCCTGAGCCTACAAATGACTAGATCCACGGTAAATCAATAGACAGATGACATTGCCTTGGTGAACTAAGCTGTGCTGGAATGGCCAGGTTGTGGGGTCACTGTGGTTAGTGGAGAGTTGACCCAAGGCCAGAGTACACCCGGTGTGAGAGGTAACACTGTGGAGTTCTTGGTGGTCATGAGACTAAGTGGAACTGTTTGTGACTGTGTACACAAAAGCAAACGGATCAAAAGTTCAGTGGCAACGTATTCTTAGAAACAGGAAGTTTCTCTGTGTTGTGTGCACGGCTCACATTTCCATTAGGGACTAAAACAAAACCCAAGCGGAAAGCGGTTGATTTGATGTTGTTGTTTGTGTTGTTTTGCTTTACATGCCAAAGAGACGAGCCCTGTAAGAAGGTCAAACTCATTCTGCATTCAGAATATTGTATGTGGTTTTAGCCTTTCAAAGTTGACTAGAACGTTCTCACTGAACTTGAAGTTGACAGAGAAAAAGGGCAAGCAAGTGTCAACAATCTGTCACAAAGAGGAAGTGTGTCCTCTGATCATGTGACAAACAAATCAACAACACAATACTGGTTCCAAACCCCAAATTTGAAAGAATGTCAAACAATCTCAAGATTCTGAGATGACAAGGCCATGGGAAGTGTTGTCTTTCAATCATATTATCATATTTCCAATATGGAAAAGAAACATCTAGTAACACAGCTTTTGGTACTGTTCCCTTTGAGGGAGAAAGGCCATACTGTATTTTTTAACAGAAAGCAAAACAGATGTGCTAACCAGGAGGTTATCCCTCAGGGCACGTAATTAGTAAGAACTTCTCAAAGTCCACTTTTGTGATTTGAACAAACACAGCTGAATATTTATTGGATTTTCAAAAGCCTTGATGAAATCATTATGTTGCACTACGGCTTGTACGTGTTTTCCCATCGTGTGTTGTTTTGAAGATAATTGAGGTTGTATTTGGTGGAAACGATTCAAAACTTCGCCTTTGAATCAACACGCTTGTAACACTTGAATTGTTGGACAGAGAGGCTGCAGAAGAGATTAATTAGATGGGAACACATCTGGGTCCAATATATGCTATACAGTTACTGGTAATAATATATAGCTATGCTTGGAAGAAATATAGTTCAAATGGAACCTCACAAACAAAATATTTGGTAAAACATTTCCTGCTTGAATAAAAAAAAATGTCAGGGCATGCAAAGACGCAGAACCATGAGTACAGACATGTCACACCTTCCTCGACAGCTGGACAGCTGGACAGCTGGACAGTTGGACAGCTGGACAGTTGGACAGCGCAGTGCACAATGCATTGCAGCAATGAACTCTGTTTGGATTCCCAGTTCAGAATGCATGTGCATGCACTGTAGATGCACAGTGGTAAACTGTGTCTGTCACTCAGATTCATTTTCATCAGGTTCGCTTTTCTCTGTCATTTCTGTCCGCATCCCCGTGTAACTGTCCATTTACTGCAATTCGTTTAGCGTGCCGTTCCTGTTGCATTCAGTATTTAAGGCGGTGAGGCCGGGGTTGTGATATAGAAGTGCCAGGATGTCAGACATCCTGTTGGACTTCAGGCTAAATCCCAACACTGGAAATCCATAGTAGCATCAGTAACTACGGTATACCAACGTCTCTCAACGCTTCCTCTGGGCCCACATTCCTTCATCATTTGCTTTAGATTCCTAAGTTTTAGATGAATTCTAAAATTCTCCAACACACCTGATTAAAATGTTTCCAGCTCTGTAGAAGCCTGACGACCCGTTCATTTGAATTAGATGTGTTAGAAGAGGAAAACATCTAAACCATGCAGAGCAGTGGGCCCCAACGACCATGGGTGAGAAAGGCTACTGTCTACTAAATATCATGTGACAAATCTAACCACGTTAAGCAAAGGTAGGACTTCATAGACTTTATTTTACAGAAATATAACTTGCAAACACACAATAGGCTGCTTCAAAGTATAGTTTACTAATGATTTTTGATTATTATTAATTTTACACAACTTCATCAACTCCCACTAAAATTACATTCAATACATTTACCATACATTGTGTAGTTCACCAAAAACATAACGCTCAACGTTTATGCCAGTCTCAATAACTAGACCCTTTAAATCCTGAGCCAACGGCTGTGTGTCAAGAGAAAAATATATTCTAATATGAGTATAAAATCCTAAGTACTGACATCAAAATATACTTCACACATCATGGCTGATATCTGATATCAAATGAAAATGTTTTTGAACACCACCCGAGACACGTCAGTCCTAACCATGACTGATCAAGTAAACATGGAAACGCAGATGCAAAGAAACAAATGCAACAAATTAATTTGACAGTACAAATCACTTAAATACCAGTTGGGCATACAGTAATGATAATTATCGAATATAATTTTATAGATATATTTAAAATAACAAACATTGAATTATACACACATTATTTACATGTTTTTTACTTCTCTTTTCAACTTTTTCCCTCACTCATATAAACTGCTTGTCTGTGAGCAGAATTCTCTCCAGCATTTGGACTTGAAGCAACTTACACAGACACCTATTCAATACACTTTAACGACTTAAAGTGGGTTCATTTCATGTACCAGACAGAAAATTACACATTGGGAGCCTGGTTTAAAGCTCCAGCATAAGGAAGAACGCCCATTGTGTGGTTCAATCAGTAGAACGGTGTGGTTCTTTTCATAGAAAGTGTCTGTAACAAGTTATAACTTCAGTGCCTAAGGTTCTGTAGGATTCCTTTCTATGTAATTTAGCCCAGAATAGTTTTTCTGCTAAACTTGAATGCGAACCACCTTTTAGTCTTATACCTCTTGGGCTTGATCAGTCTTTAATTCAGCAATCAAAGCGTCTATTGCACATGAACAGATTGTATTGTCCTTAGGATAAAAAGCTAATGCCATATACATTTGCAGGTAGACCCTTTCCCTTACTTTGTAGGGTTATACTGTCGACTGAAGTGCCAGTCACAAGGTAGATGAACAGTGGAAGGAAGTCCCCTCTAGAAAGGCAGGTTCCATGCATGCTGAAGGTATTAATTGGTTTGTAAGTCTTGGTGAAACCAAGTCTTTGGAATGGACTAATGGCCACAGTAAACCAAAAGATTCGAGAAACCTGACTCTATCCTTTCCCCAGCTCCTGATGGCTCTGTGGGACATGCCCTCACGCAAATGGATTGTCCGACCTGTGGATGGTGGTCTCAATGTCCAGGTAATTCTTTCCGTTCATGTGCTCAGTGTGTCCGTCTATGCTGTAGCAGCGGTTGACTTCAGTCAGAGATGACGCCACATAGGAGGCGGAGCGAAACACGTCGGCATGGGCGAAGGTGCCCCCGAACTGCATCCGCTGCTGATTCCAGTGTCGCCGTAAAACGCTTTGGACCTACGAAGTACGTCGTTCCACACAGAGGAAATCGGTTGGGTTGAGTTATTACATCAACTAAATATTTCCAATAACTAAACTGAATTTTTTGTGGTTATATTTGATGTTGATTTCTATCCTCTGATGTTTCAAATTGTCAGTTCATTTTTTGAAAGACATTTTGGAGACCAATACACATTCATAGTAGAAATCAATAATGTATTTCTAATTAGCATTAATTAGCATTAGCATTGGCAATAATAGAAATGGTTACAGTCTTACCTCTCCATTGAAGAAGCAGAATATTGTAGCGACCAAAAGACCCTAGGGAATCAAAAAAATATCTTTATTTATCCCATGAGGTTTTGAGGGTCTTCTATCAGCAGAATACAATTTACAATAAAACTGCTGACATAAGTAAAACTTGACTGTTTATCAGCTCCAGACCACCTCTAGTCCAGTCTAACCTGATAGTTCATGAGGATGTTCATGACATAGCCATATATCTCAGCGGAGCGTCCCTCGGGCTTGTAGGGGAGCAGGACGAACTGGATGCCCAGAAGAGGGACCAGGATGAGTGTGGCCCTCACAGCCTTCATATAGAGGCTGAACTCAGCCTGGTGGGTCACCTTCAGCTTGGTGATGAGGACACGCACAATGTTCAACAGGAAAAACAGGTTGACCTAAAATGGATGATGAGTAGTGGGAGATGAGGTTGAGATGGGGAAAGGATTAACTAGACATGACATTTAAACACAACACAATAAAGTGTAACCAGTAGCTAACCATTTAGTACATATTGGATAAGAAATAATTTATAACTTTTTCATGTTACATTTAAATGTATGCATTTAGCAGACGCTTTTATCCAAGCAACTTCCAAAAGAGAGCTTACAAAATTGCATAACTCACTGATCATAACAACGAGATAGCCCTAAACATTGCGGGTAGCCAAAACATGAAGCATACACTGTAAGTTACACTTAAACAACTTAACAACATGAACCTCAAAAAAGTGCAAGGGTGTACCTGTGGATGTTGCGAGCACATCTCACTAAAATCAATGTCCAGTTGGCTACAAAATCTAATTATAGAGGTCTAGACTGTAAATTGAATTGTTCCAGTAGTACTGGTACTTACTAGTAGTGCAGCACAGATAGGACCATGGATGATGTATAGAAGGGAGGTGTCAGAGCTGATCCAACAACTGCAAAAACAGTTAAAAGGAGAAAGGAAAGACTTAAAAAATAATATATATATATATATATATATATATATATATATATATATATATCTTTAGAAGACAGTCTCTGTTGTTTGGTGTCAAAACTGGGATGAGTGGACACTCGTCCACCAGAGTAATACTCGTCCACCAGAGACATACAGTGATAGAAGGAGCTGCTTCTTTTCAGTTCCTCCTGACATGCTGAACATAAGAGCTGTCACATTGTTCCTGAAGACCCTGATATACATTGGCTGGGTACTTCTTTGTTTAATTATTATGTCAAACAAACATGCAGTAACCATTTAATTAGATCTTAGGAAATCCATTAAGGGCCTTTGTTTTTATCAAATTGACTTACTTGTCATTGTAGTAGCAACAGCGGGCTACAGCATGTATCAGAGCAGGTATCAATGGAAATCCTGTGAGAAATCAAAAATTAATTTGACCAGCTGGAGTAAATAGCCAATACATTTACGACTGTGATATTTCTGTAAATTAGTTTTTTTTTCATCCACACAAACAGCACCATTAGCAATCTTTCCATTTGCTCCACACGTCTTTCCTTTTTCCCTTCTTGGAGAAAATATATTTTAGAAGATTATGATGAAAGCTTCTCTCAGCTATTAATATGGATGCCCCAGTAATGCTGTCTACATGACACACAGGCCTACTGCATGTCGTACGCTCATGAAGATTACCTGTCTGTCTCCTATACAATTAGCAGTGATATATGGGTGGTGGACAGCACAGAGAGGAGGGGAGTTTGATAAATGTACAATATGCCCACCATTTATTTATGTACTAACCTACACCACTGTAATATTTAGTTTTTCATCAGGAGCTTTAAACATGAGCTTGGTGTCTGTTTACATACCCCATCCAAGAAGGTAGTACCACATAAGGTGTTGCTTCTCTGCGAACACTGCCACGACTATGAGCGTGTGCAGGTAGATGCCCTCACACAGCATCCAGAAGTAGTTACAGCCAAACAGGTAGAGGTGGACGAAAGTGACCACTTTACAGCTCACCTGAAATGATGAAAAGGACAGAAGTATAGATTTTGATATTCAACTGTGTGTCAAACAATTTGCGGAGCCAACCACTCATATAATGAAGTATGCAACCTAACCTTTATTTTGTTTTGTTTTTAAAGAGTTCCCAAATAAAACATACAAAAAAGAAACATTACAAGAAACATACAAAAACAGGTAAAAACAACTATTTGAAATTTGTCTCAATGTGGAGATTGTGCATGGTACCGCATACAGCAAATATGTCAAAGCTCAAAGCCAAACCCACCGGGTTACTCTCAACAAGTTCCCGGTTGTCTGCCACAGTCAACCAGATGATGGTGATGATAGAGTTTAACACAAATGAGAAGAATAGGTTTTTATGCAGCGTTATCCTCTGGCAGCTTAAACTCCTGAGGGAGGCAGAAGGGAACACACAAACTACTTTGGTCAATGGAGTGGAGTAACACTGTGTATTGTTATATCAAAGTTGACAGACAAGAAAAGGACAACGTGCAATGCACTCCATAGGTGTACTGGTATGAATGATGAAAGTCCAATGTTATATAATGTCAACCTGTAAAACAGAGTGCCTGTTGTGAGAGAGAGTCTTACTTGAAGTGAAAGAATATTCCCAATGAGATGAACAGCGATATTAAGGACAATCCATGGCCGATTAGAACTAAGTAGAGGAGGTTCTTCGCATTCTGCAAGGCAGTACAAACGATTAACATACACAGGTTATGAGACATATTCAATCAGTAACATGAGCGCTCCCTAGACCCTAGATCACACTGTATTATATTGTGAGATGGACAAACAACAACTACATTCTAAACCCACCATTTCACCTTCCGTGGAGTTGCCCCTGCACAGTGTGAAGTTCGTCCATGTCCTATTGCTTTCGGGGTGGCGACCCCAGTTACCTGTTTCAGTACAAACTTTGGATGCCACTTCTGATAAAAGAAAGAGGAAAAGGGATTTAAACATCACTGTCTGTTTAAGTATTGCAATTGAAATGCATGAATACAGGATCCTTTAATTCATTTTTATTGCCTGATGTTTTTGTGGACATGCACAAACTCGACTAGCTGCTGTGCATGAAGAAATACTGAAACAAGACCCAATTAGAGAGGACGCATCGATGAAAAGAATGATCAAGCTGCCAACAAACTGTCAAAAGAGACTACTGTAACTCAAAACAAAGTCATTAACATTTGTATTTGTGTTTGTAAGCAAGCACATCTCCCGTCCCTGGGACCCTGTGTGTGAATTCACGTTAATGACATATTTCCGGGTGCCTGGGTTTCTTTGGATCTCTTAGGTTAAAGACATACCTTTAGTATCAAAGTTGTTATAGTAGTCTGGACAGTGCTGCTCTGTGGTGAAGCCAGCCTCTGTGTCCTCCCAGCACAGCCAGCCATCCCAGGTCCTGCCGCACACCGAATCTGACACACAGAGATGGAACCCACTCAACATGGTGTGTGCCGTTCATGTACTTTAGAGTTCCCCGAGTCTCTCTTCATTGATGATTCCCTTGCAATTATTAAACCTTCTGGATAATGTCGAGTATGTTCATATTACAGCATTTCTGTCCTAAACTGTATTAAACAAGCCTTACAAGAGTTAAGACCCATGCTAATTTTCCTATTTGAACGATTAATAATACATTTGACAAATAGTCAAGTTAAATAAAAATAGAAGACCCTTTCAAACTCAGATTTTATACTTTTTGTTGTTAAAATCTTTTTAACAACTATGGGTCAACTATGTATAATGACTAAACTAATTTGGTGAAACTTTCTCCTGCTGTTCCATACAGAGCTGGCTGCCAACCTTGTTTGTCGTGGGTATAGTCTTTCATTATTTTCTGGTAGCATTCATACTGAGCCGTCACAATCTTGTTCCGGGAGTCACTGATGCTGTGATGGGAGATTTGGGGATCCCGATAGGTCTCGTTGTCCATAGAACTCCCCACCACAAACAGCTTGAGCACGACAGTATAACACAATTAATACAACCTTTCTGTAGCCTAAATATCCAAAATATACAACAATTAAAAATGCTTTGGAAATGACAGTTGATTAAAAAAAGGAATTACCTCTCTGGCAGAAAACAGCAACAGGAGTGTGAGTATGCCGCTTCCATCCATTCTGGGTTTGTTTTCTGTTAATTACTTAGTCTCTGTGAAAATATGAGAAAACATCATAGGTTATATCATTTAAAATAGGAGTATTTCTGTCCTATCCTTAACTCACTCAACTAAAACACATGCTGCACTCAAATGGGAAAACGAATCAGGTTTCAGCATGGTTCTTTTTTAATGTTTTTTTTTCAATACAGTCTGCTTAGGGGCTTATGTGCCTTGCTCAAGGGCACGCCAGTAGGGTCTCCAACCTGGTTACCTCCAAGTCTCAATTAGTTCACTCACGCTGTGTGAACTATGACAAAACCCACAGCATTGACAGTTTAGGAGAGAGAAAAAACTGTTCTGTGTTTCAACGGCAGAATAATAACAAGCCTGACCATGATAACCTTTACTCTTCCTGGGCCAACTGATAAGGGAGTGGGAGAGATGCCGGATCCTAAGGGCTAAACAGAGAAGGTACACAGACCGGGACACCCCTAACATTCCTAGTGAAAAGAACCCAGTTGGAGTTCTCTGTGTCTCAAGGTGAGTCTTTCCAGCACATTGCAGGTTTTCATCTTTGTTTAGCTAATGGGAGGGAACGCTGGCATCAGTCTGTTCCTTCCTTTTTCGTACTTTCTTCCAGTTCTCACTCATATCCCACCATTTTTTGCCTTTTCTTCTTTGATTCTTTAGTGCAGTGCTCTACCCTCAACCCCACACTACAGAATCTCAGCAAAACTGTGTCAGCTGCGACAACATTTGTAAATAATGTGTTCTTGAACACACCCCTGGAAACGTACCCAAGTTTCTCCCTTGCCTGAGACCCTTTATCTCTCAAAGGAGAAAAAATTACATCCTTGATCAGAGGATAGAGACGTTTGCGCTGTTTATTGTGAATGTGACAAAATATCTTTACCCAACACTTTTTAACGTACTGTTGGCACACCTTACTTTATACAAATGTTGCCATTATGTAAAATTAAGTTTGCTTTTAAGTTGCAGTATAGAAATGGCATCATCAGGTATTCTCGCAATGTTAAACAAAATAAAATATGTCTTTAGTATAGTCCAAATAAGTAGGCCCAAAGGTTTCTCAATTATGAATTATGAAATTCCTTGCTAAACTTTAACAGAATCTCCTGAATCCAAACCGCCATTAACTACCTTAATGTATTACTATACAGTATCATATGTTGTGTGCAAGTGAATAGTAGTCAATTGGGTTAACAGTGAATCCCAATGACAAAGCAAATAATAAAGTATTTCACATCGAAGAGAAACAAAGTTAAACTGGACATTTGGTTTCATGAACTGTCTGGTAAGACAATCAAACCTAACTCATGTATGGAGATATTCAAATCCTGAGTAGAGAAGCATGAGAAACACATGGTGATTCTATGCATGGTCCAGTTCTGGTTCCAAAAATATTTCAGACTTCCTGACAAACATGGTGTCCTTAAGAATATCTTCAAAACTATTGATAAAATGTCACAAATGCACTTTGTGTTGTGAGAATTTAAAAAATTAAAGTTCTTTTGAATGGCCTTTTCTCTCTTTCTATACTATGACCAATGTCCAAAACAAGACCATGAATGTCTTCTACATTTTCCTTAAAATGCTCTCTTACATAACACTGGAGATAACACATACAACAGGATATAGCACCTTGGCACACACTGAGACTGCATGTCTGTTGTCTACTGCAGGGGACTATAACTCTTGGGCACGTTTAAATTGTGATCGAATTGGCAATTTGTCTACTCTCTTGAGAGTCTCTCAATATAGTGTTAAAACGTTAGTCCAATCTGTCCTTATTTAACACAACTTTCAAATGGTTGATCATAAGGTGTTCATTCAGGCAAATTCGTAAAATAACCGTATTGCATCTTACCTTGCCGATAATGTGAATAACTCAATTCAGAAAGTCCCCCTTAATCGATAATGAGCCCCGAGCGGAGTTATGATCCGTGTGCGTTCGCTGAGAGTTGACTATCCACTATCTACTGACTTGAACTCAAAGTGAGCTACCGTATGCAAGAGGCCGGAGTGAGCTGTCCTGTTGAAAATGATCCAGCCCAGCATCCTGTTACATCATGGATTTTTCGTCTGGTACTGTATCTGTTAGACCTCCCCAAAATGTTTGACCTAACTTCTATTTCAAGAATACGCGAATCCGTTAACAAACATTGAACCTTGCTCATAACAGGTCAACACATTTGGTTAAATAGGACTTCTGTCTTTTTATTATGTTTGTTTAAAAGTTTTGACTCACAGTTCCACGTTACAGATTGGAGCTATAATGACTTGCTTTCCCACATTTCTCCATTTATTATTGAGCGGTTGAGGTTTTGAAACGATATGAATCACACAATGAACAAACCTAGGTCTGCAAACTGTACACTCAATTATAACAAACTAACCCTATCTAAAGACCTGTCAGAAATGTTTTACTTTAGATACCAAATATATTCCTGAAGAGGGCAGCAAAGAACCTAGTTTAGCTATACATGAAAAGGGTTGCGAGTGATTTTAAAGTGGAATTTCGAATCATAACGGAATTACCATCTTATGATTTTACAAACATGGTGTTATAACACTTACTGAGAGGAGACCGTTTGTAATGCCCTCCTTTAATGTTTTTAAAGTGAAGATAATTTATATCCTAAATGGAAGAATAAGTAGTTTCAATCACAGGATTAAGGCTTTGTATTCTTAATGTCTTCGCTCACTGCTTTGATGGCACAAAGAATTATGATGAAAAAATAAATCAACCTGACTGTATATTCACAACATACATTGTGATGGTATCACAGGTACATAAACTCAATACTGCTCAAAGTTAGTGCAGCCCTGCCAGTCATTAGAAAACACATAGAAAATGACACTTGCTTTTTGACTGACCTGCGGCTAAAAAATGTACCTTTTTGTTTAGTCACCTTATAGTTTCCTTCCTAAGTCGTGGGAGAGTGGAACCTTTAAACCAAATAAACTACAAAAAAAGCTAAACACTAGCTAGCTAGAAACACTTCTTTTTATAGCTCTTCCACTGGGTCCCTTAGGAAAGTACATTTCAGTCCAGAGCTGTCAATCATTCAGAGCTACAGCAAAAGCATGCTCACCTTGAATGGTAGGGCAACCTGAAAACATATAGAAGGTCACTGTTCAACTGTTCTCCTCTGACTTCCACCTGTCACCAAAGTTTGGTGGAATAAGCCTTGAATTAATAACATGTTCTGTATAACTAGACTTGACATGATCTAACCAAAGCTGAGCTCTGTGATATCTATTAAAGTTGAAACATTTTTCTGTACCAGGGATTCATACTAGGGAGCTTGATTAACAATCCTAAGAATGGAACACCAAAAGTATTCATATTCATTAACCTTGTGCTGCCTTTGGTCATTGTGTCCCACCTTTTGCACCACGACAGTGGTTCACAGTGACCCGAAGGCAGCACAAGGGTTAAATAGTTGAAAACTACAGAAAACAGTACATTTTCTGTGAGATAAAAGTATCACCAAATACAGAAACCGGCAAGATGTCTTCAGCAAGTCACAGAATAAGTACAAGAGGCCTGAGGTGGCAGGATTAAGCCAGGTCCCTGCTCCATATTGAAGGAAACAGAACATATTACTTATTCATGGACAGGCCAACTGTCTGCACAGGGAGACTTTAGTAGTGAATCACTTACAGTGGAAGTCTTACCTGTCGATAGTAGACAGTTCTGCTGGGAGAATCAATGCTAGGCTGTGTTGAGAGACTAGTAAAATGTGCTCTAGGATCACTGGTGCATCGACCAAACCTGTCACTTACAATACTATTAGCAGTTCCTTATGGAAGAGAGGTTGAGAGCGAAGAGGGAGGAGAACAAAAGACAAGTGTGGAGGAGCTGATTCTTTTTAATATCATGAGCGGCGTGCAATCCTTGAGCGAGCGTAGACATACCCCCCTTTCCTCCAGCTCTCCTTCCAACATCTCATCTACTCCCCTCAGTTGCAAGGCGTGATCAGAAGAAGGCTTTCACATAAATCAGTAACGGGTTAGACACCAAAGGCCATCATAGCAAGATTTGTCGAGGACCTGGGAAACAAAGAATGAAAACTCTACCTCTAAGCCTAAATATAGCCGCCAGTTCGAACATGCATAACAAAACATGCATGATGCACTTTACGAAATTGCATGACTTTGGAGTGAGCACAATATTCCAATCAACTAAGTTCCCGTGTTTAGAATCAGAGACCAGAGCATTACCTATGATGGAATACATAGTCATGTAACTAATGATCTAACTGGAAGACTATCAATCAACCCAGAGTCTATGCTCATTGCTGTGTTTTGCATATTATATAATGCAGACGATGGAAATATTGAACAAGGACTTCACTATGGCTAGACAGTCAAGACCAACATCTTTAACTGGAACATGAAGGTCAGTGCCAAAAATGGACTTTCTAGAGTTGGACCTTTCAGATTAGCTTGACAAAAAGCTACCAGTACACTAATGTAATCATACAGTACTTTAGGCATATTTTCCTCCAGTCTTCAGAGACAAAGTATTCATGTTGAAAGGTTTTGCCCCAAGGTATTTTTGTGATTATAGAAAGGCAATGCTAGTTGTGAAGGTTGCAATTAGATGCATCAATTGCACACTGTGCACACTACTGTGGTTCTAAACAATATTAGATTAATGTCCAAAGGACCAACCTTAACAACTGTTAGGACTAGGCTAGGCAAAGTTACTAAAACTATGGCTCTAACAATTTTAAATTAGCAAGATTTGCTCAGGTGATAGGGAAGGTTAAGCCACCCATTCATTAAATAAGTTTTGGTTAACTTGATCTGCACTTCAATGATGGACTGACTAAAATACGCCATCTCTACTATCCAGAAGAATTCTGCACACAGTTTTTAGACCATGCAATTATCATGTTTTAAAACTTGCATTCAGTATGATGTTTTTTTCATTCACTAGTGTGCGTTTTTTATTCTACTACTCTATAGTAGTAATACTACTACTGTACTACTATATAGAGGAGATAATAAACTAGAAACACAATACTGCCTAAAGTGCAGAAGTTACAATGAGCTTTTAGTTGCCTCCAGAACATAATGTAGCCATGGCAATAGAAAATAAGTATCAACCCATTTCACAGAACAAACATCAGTTGTGGAGAACTCTTTTTATTAAGTGTTCCTTAATACCTCAGTAATAGGTGCTGCATTTTGTTGACCAGTGATTACGCCTTCCACAGGATAGTGGCTTAGAGAGACACACAATGATTGGATGATATCCGACCTGACTCTCTGAAAGCTCACATATAAGAGCATTGCATTATGAAGACTCTTGGAGTGATCCTATTTTCTTTTCGTCTGCAAAAGAAGACAAGAGCTGTCTAAAAGCTTTTCTTAAACTTTTTTTATCATAAATACCATAAAAGCAAAATAATTCAGCGTGGACAATAGTTGCTATAGTAATATACTACAATTGCATAGTGCTACCTAACTGTAGTCAATTGGACTCTGCTTCTTTGTTGCTAATACTTTAGTGCAGTTTGATAATTTACGTCTTTTCTCCCTCCTTAAGCCTTTTCAGCGTATTTAATTTACGCAACAGAAGATGTAGCACAGTGCAATGCTAGGCCTAGACTTAAGGCTGGGGTGGGGGTGGGGGGGGTGGTTGAGTGATGCTGCCAGTCTGCTGCTTTATAAAAGTCTGGTTCGGAGCTGTGAATCCATCAGCTTTATTGTTCTGCTGTGGGTCTTACTTATGGAACAGAGGAAGGGGAGACGTGTGCAGACTACGATCTCCTACTCAACAACCCTTTCCAACAGATGTCCCAGTTTCGTAAAAAAACATTCTAGAAAGTGTTCTCAAATTGTTTAGTGTTTCTCACCAAACCGATTATCTCTGAGTCATGAAGAACTTCTGCAGTAAATTTAGCTTTTCAAAAAAACACCAAATTACTATTTTGAAAAAGACCAGGACAAAGCTGATGGAACCCACCAGGTGTTCAAATACACCTCTTGGATATTCTGCTTTTTTTGGACAAGGTGTGCAGGGGCTTTTACTCTACAACTATTTGCTGTTAGTGTGTATACAAAGTAATGTTTGGTCGTTTGAAATTCAACACGAGTGTAAAAGATTCTGAGAGGCTGGGCTGCAATGAATCCTTGAATTATTGCAGAGACCTGCAAAACATGACATGCAGGCACATAAACATGTTGGTTTCCTCCATGGCTGTACCTTGAAGTCTTGTACTACTTCATGCTGATATTTTCTTGCATTTTGTTCTGTTTTTATTCAAGGAACATCAATGGAAAAGGCTATTACACACTTGCCATAATAAACGCTATCACTCATATAACTGGAGAGGTGGATAAGGTCTATTTCAACATTGGCGGAATGAGAAATGTCTTATTTGGCCACAATCTCCAACACCTTCTCTTCTCACAGTGCACACAATACACACATGGGCTTATGATAAATGACCAGTTCAACCGTTTCTAGAGCAAACTCCCCCTCACTGGCTTTCATGCCAACTACTGGTAAATGTTGAGGGAATGAGAAACAGTTTGAAGCTCATTTCTCTATAACTTCCTTCTTTTTCAAGGCCTCTGCTTACAGAAGTAGTTCAGTACCTGCAGTTGTGTCAAGTGGCAGAAAAATAGACTAGATGGAAGTCGGAGGCTTGAGGGCAGATCTAAGGTAGCGCACAGGGGAAGCAAGGAGGCTGTGCTGAAAGACAGTGGAGAAGATGGGTTGGGGGGTGAGATAGAGTGTGAATAAGTGAGATAAAGTCCCCAAAAGTCAGTAAAAGCCATGTTTTTGCTTTTTGTTATTCATTTTCAATCATCTGTTAGTGATAGATGCTCGGCTGTGCCCTCAATTTAGACCTCGCAATATCCTTTCCCAGTATGAAGTTCTCTTACAGTGCAAGATGAACTTTTGAAATGGGTGGAATACGTTTGACATTTTAATTGTGCTGCAGATAAAATGAAATAGGGGTGGTGAGTGGGAAGATTAAAAAAAGGTTTAAGGGGAAAGATGATCCTTTCCATGCATGACTGACTTGGCTGCTAAAGTGAATTGAAGGCAGCAAGGTTTTCTATTAAAACTTGAAATGAGAAATCTACCATTTGTACAGCAAAAAGAGTCAGTGGACTATTCTTTAGAATCTAAGGTAGGTTTATTTTTTCCTTTACAAAAGTGCCTGTCAGATCATGAATGTTGGTAATTTCTTAGAGGACTGAAGTGTCAACATTAATTAAACCAGAAGCTTTGTCTCTTTCATAATTACACCCAATAACCTACAATAAGCGTTCTGTGTCGGTAGAGCTGTGCCATCCATCCTGTAATTCAGTCTCCTCAAACGCATTTGTCTTGTTTCAAGCCCCAAACGGATGCCAGAGTACATGTCTCCCTGAGGAAACGTCCAGCCTGGATAATGAAAAGGAGTGTTGATAATGTGCCCACTCTCTGCTGAATTCTAATGGTATCATTAGCGTCGTAACGGAGCACAATTTGTAGATGCCCTGTCGAGCTGGAGCCATAAAAAGTCATGCATTGTAAAGACAAAGATGCTTCTGTATACATAAGTGTCAGAGACTACTGTGTGTTGACAGCAAACGGTATCAAGCAAAGAGTCTTTCATCTGGTTGAGTTGATTCATTGGAACATGGTCTACCTGAGTTACTGACTGGCCAATCTGCTATTGAACTGCAATCTGTCTTTTGGCCAATCATTGGATTAACTTTATTGCTTGAATCTATATTAAACTTAGTCTGCACTTAGCTTTTTCTACTGCATTGCCACTGTTTCAGGAGAGACAACCAAAGGATGATTATTCGAGATTATCAAATTGAGAACATACTGTTTCATGAGCCAATGAATATGGATGGTATGTCTCATTTGCAAATCTCAGTAATGTGGATCTATTGAGTTTCTGATGAATGAAAATGGGTAAATTAGGTGACTGGGTGACTGATGTGGGTGGAGCCTGCCACTCTTTTAATCAGCATGATTTATTCACCCAGTTTTGGAATAATTGAGATAACTATATGTTTGTATGTCTGTTATTCAAAAAAATATATAGTAAGAGCACGTCTTTGTTGAAACTTTGAGGAGCTCAAAGATGCTGTGCCTTACTGTGTATGTTTGTGTCCTCGTGTTTTCTGTGCATGTCTATGTTGTGTGTATGTAGGGTGCTCATGTCCAATCAAACCCATCTACCTGACAACTATGGATACTGAACAATCATAACTTGTTTATGTTACCTGACAACTATGTAACAGTGGATACTGAACAATCATAACTTGTTTATGTATCCCAATTGCAGTGCAACCCCAAATCACTCAATGTTAAATGATCGGTGCATCTGATCACAGCACAGCAAGGTGAGTTTCATAATACTGAGACTGATCACAAACGATATACAAATATAAACACAATTAAGTACAATGATAAATAACTGTATGATATGATTACTTCACATACCCCATTTAATAGCCAAATCAGCTCTCTAGGCCTAAAGTTTATCCTGTGTACACCGTGCATGCAGTGATTTTGTTGTTTGTCCGTAGCATATCCATATCAAGGTGTTTATTTATAAAACAACTTCTTGCTTTCATCAAAAAATACTGCTTTAAACATGTAAGTAACAACTTGATGTTATTACTTATGTAGCTGTCCTTGTAACAACATTGTGTGGTACCTTGATGTTAGTGTAGACCTAGAATCTCCTCTCTCCTGTCTTTGATCAGGTGTGCATTAACATACGATTGATGATTGCTATTCTGATGAAATCAAGTTGAGTAGCAAGCTTGTGGAATATTTTTTAAAGAATACAATTTGAATGAAGGTTTATTGATTTCATATGCATTACATAAATTTACGGTTTACATTTTACAAATTATGTCAACCCCTCCCATAGAGAACCCTGAACTCAAACCATTTCTACAGAAATGATTTACAGTGTACTTTCAAAGTCATTGACCATAAATCTGTTTTCCTGATGAGCTTTTGATAAATGGATCACCAAAACATTTTTCATTTTTATGTATTCCTAACGCCAACATATACCAGATCCACACTTCCTACCTACTTCCAAAATTGCAGCAATACATGGTGAATGTTCCTCCTCTTCTACTTTTTAATAGGAGTTAATTAAAAAGTATTTTTCTAACAAATGTTCCCTTATGTAGCAAAACCGGCCTAATGTCTTACTGCTTCATACATTTAGGTATAATATCAGGTGGACATGAAACTGAGAGAGGTGAGTGTTTGATAGTTTTCCAAGAAAAGCCTGGTGTGATTATGTTTTACCCACCCTACAGCTCTTCTTTGATTTGATGGGGCCATTGTAACACCTGGGATTGACCCTCATTACAGTACATTCACTGAATTCAAACATTCAGATGTTGAAAATGTGACATGTGCCATACCGACACCTCTTTCACTCGGCTTTTTTACTGAGCTATGTGGGTCATTTAAAAAAGCATATTTTATGTTCAGGGGTGGAAATGTTTTTGCACGAATGTATGCCCCTCTTTTCTGTTGTAATGGTGATGCATCTGCACATTTTCCCATTGATCTAAATAAAAGCCATTTCAGGAGGACAAAATTGAAGCAGAAATTGCTATCATCAGTGTCTATGTATGATTAACGACAGCTTGGAATTGAATGGTACACTAAGGCTGATCTCTACACATGGTCAGACTTTGTATCACAGCACGATAGTGTTAAGTCAAGTATTACCTTCAAAGAATGTCAGTCATCCTCCAGCACATTCAAGCATAAGATTCATGTTAGCAGTTTTTCTCCCAACTGACAATGATTCCCCTCCCACAGAAACACTTTGAAAGGTTCAATCCGGAGTCTATTTTGTCGAAGCTGAATGTTATGAACCAAGCTATTCATTGACAAATAGGAGAGTTTAGTTGGTGAACTACACAGTTATTTGTGTTGTCTCCGGAGGTGTTGAGGAGACTTCCTTTTTCAATCTGAAGCAACCTGACTGCAGTAAAAAAAAGTATATCAGGGCATCAAACCCATCAACTACAAGTTGATTATTTCTTGCTTTTAAGCTTTCACCATGATATTGCTTTTGAAGAATGTTTCGATTTTTAATATGTTAAAGAATATTCTCGATCCACATATAGGACTTATGACTGCAGTTTGGTATCAGCAGGATAGGCTTATTGACTGACGTCACCAAGTTTTGAAGCGCGGCCGTACTGTACCACTGTGCTTCCAGAGACGGCTAGTGGAGGGGAAAAGGAATTTTGATTTAACCAATCCATTCAATTCGCACCAGTTCAATGTGACTACAACACGCTTTTACCATTCATCCTTCAGTGGTAAGTAATTCCACTTTAAATCTCTTAAAATAATTATGTTTATGTAGGATGCATACGAAACTTATTTTCAGTCAAAGCAAAAAAACAGAGGAAGTGCATTAAGCAGTGTATGCAGCTAACGTTTGAATTTATCTTATATTTTTATTCGTGTGTTATGTGACAGCAGTCATCAATTTTGAGTGCACTTGTAGTGGCCATAACCAAATTATGAAATAGATCGTTTTTGAAAAGCAGAAGAGTATTATATGTCGATATTCTACAGTAGTGCACTCCATACACATGTATGGAGCCAAATTGCAACCCGAAACGATGTGCAGCTAAACAAAAGCATTTTTTTTTTACATCGAACAGCAAAGAGCCTGTGGAAAAGTGCTTGCTGAACCAGCATGTTGAAAAAGTTGAGGGTGTGAATATATATTTGGATAAAATACGCTCGCTCTGTAACCGTTGCGTCCAATGCAACAGCTAAAACAACGGTAGGTGTCCATGGTTGTCCAAAGTGTGAGACACTTCAAAGTAATTAATCTGCAATGGGCTTTGCAACGCTTGAAGCCTGCAACATTTGGCCAATAACAGCTTTTCAGCCCTGTCTGCCGGCATTCTTTAAATGGAAATATGTATATATTATTGGCCTACTAAAACGTATTGTTATACATACATTGAGTATAAAACGGATAAAACCAGCCTGAGGATGAAAAAAAGAGAAAAAGAGAAAATAGATTTCATAATGAGGAGTCTGTACCGACTGTGCACTGTGTACTGTGTTTCAGAATTTCTGTGCCAGTGGATATAAATCTACTTTTCTTGCCTTGATGAAGCAGAGTTTCCGCTTAACTCATTATGGACAGCAGTTGGCTTGGCAATCAGAACACTAATGAAGATGGTTAAGCCAATTAGCCAGCTATATTGACTGGCAAGAGACTAGACTGATTGTGTGAGGCAATAAACTCGATTTAGACAAGGGTGGTTAGAGAATGAGTAGGGTGGGATGGGTATGTGCTGGTATGTACGGCACAAAGCTTTTGAATGTACTTGTATACTTGTGTATTCTGTACATATGACAATAAACTTGAATTGAAAATTGAATTGTATCATCTACAGTTATGGGGAGGCTGGTGGTTCAATCCCCATGGAGATTACCTGCAGGTAAATTGTACCCAAAGAAAATAATAAGACCTCATGACTCTATGCTGAGAGCACAGAATAAGGGAGCTGGACATTGGTGTGAGCAACATTTGTTATCACCCCATCATGCTAAGACAACCCCCACTCTGCTGTTAAATATTGGTGGGGACGTTTCAATGGTTGGGACATGTCCCATTCTCTGCCCCTAAACCCACACTCATAAGTGGGACATGAAGTAAGTACCAGTGATAGACAAGCATCGTCCAGTTCAGAATCAAGGCATAGCCTTCCTAATGTGACTCTCCACGTCTATAAGCATTCTTACCGTGAACATCCTTGTTTTCTATACACATCATAAATGGGCAGTGCACACAGGTTAGATTAGGTTACATTGGCCTTAATACCAATTAATCAAATGTGTAATACTTCTTTGCACGTGACCTTCGTATTTGTTGCCCTCTGCTGTGCTTGCTTGGGGGAAATATTTCTGTCACCACCTGTGCATGTCTTGCATGATTGGTGATTGTTCTACAAGTACAGTTTTGCTCTGGTTGATTTGAGTCCTCTTATTCCCTTTTGAATTTTCACAATTGCTCAAATTGATTGGTACTAGCCAGTATGTGCACAACATCTGGTTTCCTTTAAAACAGATTAGTGTGGACTAAAAATCAATGTGGTATGGTGTGCTCCCTTTAAAACACCATTCATCATTTCATCGAGGAATGCCCATGTGTTTGATCCTAATTTAGATACTGCTGATACTGGAGGAATGATTATGGTTCCTTTCAACTCTATTGGACACTGTGAACGGAATTGTTTTCTTTATTTTTTCTTTAATTTCTTTTAGGCAAGGATGGCTGCCAGCTATTCACTGGTTTTCCAGCTCTTCTTGTTCAATCAGTCTTTATTGAATTCTGTGATTGAACACTATAATTTATCACAAGACTAATTAATCACCTTGTTTTTTTGTTCCTTTCTTCTCCTAAAACTTAGGTTAGTACAATATGGATCAAGTAGGCTATTTGTTTAGCATAAAATGTGCAGTACTTGCATCAGTTTTTCTCATCATTGGTTTTACAGAGGCAAATTAATGTTCACAATGTTTGCCAAAATAAGCCCATTGTTTCTGTTGTCAGGACAACAATAACAATAATACAGTTTAACATATTTTATGTCGTTTAGATATATGATCGAGTTAAATCTACATTCGACAAACTGTGAATCAAGGCAGGTTTTTCAGCACATTCTAAATATAGAATATTATATAGTAGACAAGATCTGTATCTCTGCATCTACAATACATGTTTTTGAATGGGGCAGGGCACATATGATGTCATTTCCAGCCTTGGAGAAACAGGAAAAAGTCTCAGGACTGAGGGTTTAGAAATGGGTCTTGAGGCAGATTTCATGTTTTAGCCAGATGTTGTTTGGGGAAAAAAAAGAAAGGAAAAAGCTCTTCCTATCCCCATGTTTTTTTCTCCAATGGTCACATCTGCTGTTCTGTCTGTCTATCATTTCATAGTCTTCTGTCTGTCAGTGTCATTGTCCTCCACAATCCCTTTGGTGTTCTTGCATTGTTGGCTTTGGAATGTTTGTGGTCCAAACCAATGTCAGCCCAATGCAGCATTTGCTGTGTAATTGTGGTGGTAAATGGGCTTAGTTGAGTTTGGTCTTTCTGCAAGAGCTAGATAGCAGGTTCTGAAATGAGGCACAGTCCCACTGGTTTGGACCTTGGCATCCATCAGAAGACAGATGTTCCAGACATCTCTGCTCAGTTAAGCTTCCTGGCTTTCTACAGCAGTATTGTCAATGTGTGCAACTGCAACAGTATCCTAATCACTGGTCAGTGTGGCATATCATGATCTGACTACATAGATCCAAAACTGTGTTGATTTTTGGTATAGCTGTATAACATTAACAACCTCTTTTCAGATAAGATGTTCGTAATTGTTTTACATGATAGCCTCAGTCTCTCAGTGAGAACAGTGAGACTCAATTGCACAAGCATCTGAGTTCTTTGGGGAATGCACTGCTTGGCTCAATTAGTCATGAAAGCTCTAGATAAAGTGACGTGATGCTTGGTTATGTCAGCTAAAATATAGACTTATATGCCATACATTGGATTTTGTGATTTATAGCATAATGCACCAAATATTTTCCCAATTAAAACATTTGTATCACGTTTTCTTTGCAGGTGCAACAAACAGATAGTTTGGTGCATCTTCAGCTATGTATCATTTAAGACATACTGTATCCATGACCTACTTTGTGATAAAGTGACCTTTTTACTTTCTACTGCTCAAGCTGAACTCCTAGACACACTTTACCATTTCCATTTGAAAGCAATATTTACTTGTCTTGAAACAAGAGATACACTCTGATATAGTTCATTGCTTTTCTTGATAGTACAATTTCATGTCTAGATGCACCGATGATTCCATTTAATTATTTTTTTATTAAGTGTTATTAAAGATACTGATGCTACTGTACAAACCAGAGATAATGTAAATCTTGAAAGGCAAAGCAAAGCATTGAGATCCCTCATTCATGCTGTTATTATGGAGATTACATGCTTCATCAGGATTGCCTTAGGCCTAATCAATATGAGCCAGATTCATTGTTTTGGTGTGTACTGAATGGGGGGGACTGATTTGAATCCGTAGGCAGATATGTACTGTAGATAAGTGATTGCCATAATCTAAGGAACACACAGTACATGCAATCAATAATGTACAACGCTACAGTACAGTATGATGTTAGTATTATTACAGTACTGTATGATTTTAGTATTGTTACAGTATTGTATTATTTGTGTTGTTACATTATCTTATCCTGATAGTGTCCAGTAAGTCTCCCTTCCATTCTGTTCATATCGGTTGGTGGAGATAATTCCTTCATCTCTGTGCATACTACAGTCTGACATCTATCTCAGTTGTATTAGTTTAAGACCCTGATAAATCATTGTTCTGTGCTTTATACATTTCAAACATAATAAGGTAGCAAAGCAAAGAAAAACACAAAATGTCAGCAAAGGCTTAACTCTCGGAGCACAGTCGTTTCTTTAAACCCAGAAAACGTTCTCTACTTTCTAGTTAACTGACAGTGAACTGCAGGATCACTGTACAAATCTTTGTTTAGTCTTCCTTTGTCCTTGAGGATTTCTGTCTCAGAAAGAAAACACTGCTTGAAAATCAATGGATGACAGTAAAATATGGTCACATTATATATGTGTCTTGGACAGTACTTGTTCTCTGGGTAAAAGTCTTTATCATGCAAAACCAGCCATGAAGATTAGAGCGAAATTATTAAAAACGGTTTAAGCCACATAGGGGTCACATGGGAATCACTCAATGAGATTTATGGACCTACTTCATTATTCTAGAGTGCTTTGTCTTTTCCCACGTACCCTCTCAATCACATGCAAGCACACACTGATATATGCACACAGACACCTCACTACATAGCTATGAAATCCAGTGTAGCAACTGATGTGCAGTATAAAGAACACACACACCTCAGTGCAAATCTTAAAAACTATTCCATACATGTGGTTTAACTGATTGGAAATGTGAAGCCATTTAACTTCCTTGGGACTTACTGTGCTTGGCATTGCGGTGGTCAGGATAGCTATCTTTCAGTAAGTACAGTGAGTGGCTTGATAGAGAACCACAGCCTGACATGTGACCTCCCCTGTTGACTTGACACAGCTTTAGCATCAGGATCTGGAGACCAGGTCAGCAGAACAAACAGGCTGCTGTGCCTTGCAGGAGAATTTAGGATACATTAGTATTATAATCAGACTGGTTTAAGGAAGTTGTGGAAGAAAAAGGGGTATTGAGCGCTTGCTTTGTGGAGAACTGTTTAAATTGCCGCCCTAAGATCTTATTCCTCATTGATTATTTGTGTATTCCTTAGAAGTAATTATGGGGACTCATTGGAGTTCCCCATATATAGATAGGACTGGACTATCCACCCTACTTGTCCTTCAAAGGAGAGGTAAATAAAGGAGAAAAGAAATTCAACGATCACGCCACAAACACGTTATGTTTGAGTTTAAAGTTAAGCTCTGGCTAAAGCTTTGTATTCTGTTGACCTAATGGATCTGGATAAGCTCAAAGGAATGCATTTTGATGGCGGAACATTTTGCAGTGATTTATGCTCAGACAGGCAATGTAGGGCAATTTCACAATTCACCACCTGCTCAATATGTTTGGATGTGTTTGTGAACACATTTTAATATTTCCTGTTGTATTTTGGCTTGTATGGGATTCCACCCATGCTGAATCTGGATTCCAGAATGCAGGATCAAAAAGTTCCCAAGAGTTTTCAAATAACTTTGGCATTTGCTATCAAGACTTATTATTGACATTTTATTTTAAACATTAATATTTAAGAGTACTGCCTTATAAAGACAATCAAACATATAATATTGCTGTCTATTTAATTTTAGATAGACTTTTTAATTGCTTCATTTATTTGTTATTCAATGCTGTTTACCTTGTTTTCGCTGTTCCCTGTTTTCTCTTTTCCAGGATTAAACCATAACAGAGCCCGTCTCAGACTCTTCCAACATGAACAGAGCATTTAACAGGCGAAAAGGTAAGAGCTTGATCGCATTACTTGAGAACACAGAACCCAATCTCTTGTGACCCCCACATCCACCTCTGCCTGCTACCCACCCTCCTTACAGTACCACATCAAACAATTAGACAGTGATTAGCCGCCACGGGTAGTTCCTTTTCAACATCAAACAATCAGCTTGGTGACATGGAACAAAAGGCTTTAAACAAGATTCACTAATGTGGAAAACATAGCTGAAAAGGAGATAATGGGTAGTGGTCTGTGAATGCTAATTTAGCAGAGAAAAAAGATATTTTGGAATTGAATAGATCCACGATTGCATTACTGCATAAGTTAGTTTTGATGATCCTGT
This sequence comes from Hypomesus transpacificus, assembly GCF_021917145.1. Taxonomy (NCBI): domain Eukaryota; kingdom Metazoa; phylum Chordata; class Actinopteri; order Osmeriformes; family Osmeridae; genus Hypomesus; species Hypomesus transpacificus. The sequence continues at coordinate 802,715 of NC_061071.1, read as the reverse complement.
TTGATTATCTGATTAATCTGTTTGAGGGAAGATGGACTGACATAATGATTTGGTAATTGGTGCAAAAAATGCCAATGCTTCAAAAATGTGTCACACACTATTCACATTGACCAACTCACAATATTGCTATATATGCTTTATAATAGTTTCCAACCCAGAAAATATGATATCCATGTATTATATTATGTAATTATGCTCCTATATATCACCAGCCTTCTGTTATCAATATACTTTATACATATGTAAATGAGCTTCACACACTGTGTGCTTTGTTCTGATAGAGAGCCTTTTTTCTCTGCTTTGTTGTATCAGTGTGCGATCACCTTGATGTTGTTTATGAGACAGATCTAATTCTTTCTATAGATAAAACAGTGATGCCCTCTCCTGAGTCTTTGGTGAACAGTCACATAACATACAATGCTAAGGTAGGCAGGATTTACTGGAGCTCTGGAACTGGTTCATAATACAGTAGGTGCCGTGAGAAATGCCGCAAATGACTTGTTACAAATCATCAAATATCCAATAAATGATTTCAATAAATTATGTTTAAAATGGTTGATACATGAAACATTTAGCATAAATGTCACGTATTGTAAATTATGAAATGCCACCATCTACTGGTTAGTGTGAACTGGTAGATCATTCCTTAATAAAATCTCTATTGTTATTGTTATCACCACTGTATGGTGTGCGTGTGTGTGTGTATGTTTTGTTTGTGTGTGTGTGCTTGTGGAAGATGTTTTGACATGCATTTACTGTAATGACATGATGATTTTTTGTCCCTTCAGTTCCTTGGAGTGACCGAGGTGTCCCAACCCAAAGGAACAGATATTGTTAGGGTGGCAGTCAGAAAGCTAAAGGTACTGATAATCATCATTTTGTATCTGTGAAATGACTTGGTGTGAGATTGAGACTTGGCTGGGGGGGAGTAGAATGCTGTCTGTGATGTGTTTTGTGTTACACTTGTTTAGTTTCAAAAACATATCAGGAAATCTGAGGGACACAAAACCCCTAAAGTGGAGTTGCAGATATCTATCTACGGAGTGAAACTATTAGACCCGAAGACAAAAGTAAGTCAAGTTCAGATCCATTTTGTCATTCATGAATCGTCTGCTTTCCCATCCAGGTTCTAGAGTACCATGAAACTGTTCTTTTTTTCTCAACTCAGGACATACAGCACAATTGTCAGTTGCATAGGATATCCTTCTGCGCTGATGACAAAACAGACAAGAGGATAGTCACCTACATCTGCACAGAACCAGAGAGCAAGAAACACCTCTGCTATGTGTTTGACAGTGAAAAATGTGTAAGCAGTACTTTCATTATTTATTTATTTTAAGTATTGATCAGATGCAGATGCAGTGTTCTCTTTTCTCGATATGGGGTTAACCTATATTGATTGGGGCCAACTAAATGCACCACTAACCAGTGCAGAAACATGATGGAATGTCAGCCTTTTATAACTGTCTAGATGAGGAACGTAAATGTGAGAGGGGAATCTATCCATTTATGGATTCTAACCAAATGTTTGATACCAACACGCCATGGCTTGCAGGCTGAAGAGATAACTGTAACCATTGGGCGAGCCTTTGAATTAGCATACCGGAAGTTCCTGGAGTCTGGGGGCAAGGATGTGGAAACAAGGAAGCAGATTGGCAGCTTGCAGAAAAGAGTATGTTAAACGCTACTCTAAGCTCACTGTAAATACAGAAAAGAAAAAATCTGTCTTGGATCAACGGAGAATTATGCACTGTAGTTTTTGTGTTCAATGTTCTTATATTTCCCTCTATTTTACTTCTATGTTGATGTGTGTGTATGGCATGTGATTACTCAAATGTTATTGCTGATACAAAAAAAAAAATATTTTGCAATGTACTCATAATATAGACAAACATGTTTGTGTCCTTCAGATTCAAGACTTGGAAACTGAAAATTTCAAATTAAAAAAGCGACTAAAAGATCTTGAAGAGCACTTAATAGATTCACCGGTATGGCAAAAAGCTTTTTACAGTAAATCACTGTCTTTCTGTGCTTTCTCTGTCTGTTAAAACAGTGTATAAACTGTATATATACAATGTATATATTTACAGTATATACTGTATGTAAAATAGATTTCCATTGATATAGGATACATATTTTTAAGTAATAGCTCATGCAAGGCCTGTGGTATATGGTTATGATATCACAGCTGAGGGGCGTTTGTTAGGCCTGATGCAAAGCAGAAACCAAGGTTATGAACCAATCTGATTGCTTGACCTAAGCAACCAAGTAAACGTATATAAATAAATAACATTGTACAGAATAATTCCGATATCAATGGCCATCTATTTTTGGTGTAACACAAACTAACATTTAACCACTTTGGGATACGTAATACTGACATTAACCTGATGCAGTTCCTCATTCCTAGTTTAATGTGTTGATTCTCTTTTCAGCATCTCCACTTAACATCTGTTAGCAAACCCAACATGTTGCAGCGGACATCGTCAATGTTTTGGTGCGGCAGCCTAAAATCTCTATCCTGTCTAGAGATGTCCTCTGTCTCTCTAACCCCTGCAAGTTCTCCAGAATCCAGCTTCTCAACAGGCCTACTAACACCACCACCCTCCAAACCAGCCCTGCTCCAAAAGCTACAAAGTGGATGCTGTGTTCCTCGTCCACGAGTAATACAAATAATAATATGTCAAATAAAAATTGGTTCCTTTCTTATTTTTAATACTTAATTATTTTGATTTATGCGTGTCGTTTTGCTATCTCCCACTGTTTAACTTGAAGGGTTTCATAGAGGTTCACACATATTTTATACTGTACGACAATCATATATCTTAAGCTTTTTGTGTACTCCCCCTACTCACCTTCCCCCCCACACTCACTCCCCCTCCAGGCTGGAAGTATTCAGTTGGACGTTCTGCCCACTGATGTTTTTGACATGGTACCGTTTTCCTCTGCATCCCCTGTCGCGAACAACTCAATGAATGGCACCTCCCCCCCTCCAGTTCCTCCAACTCCACCACCTGTTGCACTCCAAGAAAGAGGTCAGTATTGTACTTGGTTGTGATTTACATTCTGTGTCAATGGTTTCCCTCTCTTTGCTTGTTCAATCCTTTTATTCCTTTAGACATAGATGTGTTTGGAGCGCCACCTTTCAATCCGTTTATCTGCAACGCAACAGATTTCCCTCCACACGTTCAATCTAAACTGGATGAGATGCAGGTATGTAAGCAGTGAAGATGCAATAAAAATATGCTGCATTTATTTTGCTGACAGAAAATATTTATATTGTGTTTCCCTTGAACAAGCTTTGTCATTTGGTAGTTTTATTTAATTGAATTGAAAAAAGAGGCATAGGTTTCTTCACACATTGGTGGGACATGGCTCACCCACTTTTTTTAAATGGCTAATCTGTCCCTCCCACTTTCTATTCAGAGAATTATATACTAAATCATCATAAGTTGCTCATTTCAATGGTTAATTACCAAACAAGTAATATCCAGCAGAAATGAACAGTGTGTGTAACCTATCTCTTTCTTTCTAACATGCAGCGTCAACGATGGTTTGTACACTTTCCCTTACGTGTCACTTGCCACATTCTCTGGCTGTTGCATGGTTTATGATGTCTCTTGACACCTAAATTAGAGATGGATAAAATTGTCTAAAAACTCAAACTGTTTGCATTAGGCTGTACTTTAGACTCAAGCTAATGATATCTAGGACTCTTTTGGCTGATCTATTTTTTTTACTGACTTAAACCTGTTGTATCTTGTTCTTAAGGAGGGGTTCAATATGGGACTAACACTGGAAGGCACCATCTTCTCCATGGACCCTGTGGACAGTCGCTGCTAATAGCAAAACCTTATTTTTTCTTAGCAAACCATTCACTGTATATAGACACCATAATCTTTGTGTGTTTATTCCATATTTCTTAACTGTTTATTGTGATCAAAGCCAGGCCAAATGTTGACTACTTTAGATTGTCTTTAAGCATATGGAAATACGTACAGTATAATTTAAGGACAAAATACTGAAATGAGAATGTCTTTTGGTGTAATATTTGTATCTGTCAACATTATTTACATTTGTCCAGATGTGTGTGAATGCTAATTGTAAAGATGTTTTCTACTATCTTGCACCACAAAGCACATTAAAGTGGTCCCTTGACACTCACCATAGTGTCCCATTATAAATCGGGATATTACGTTTCGAAACTCAATCCCAATCTCAATCACTATTGCAACTTTGTACTGTACAGTATTAGTACTCTATGCTATTGAAAGTTAACCTAATTTACATTTAGATTCACTTTTAATGACAAAGGGTAAAAAGGGAATGAATGTACAAACGGAAGTGTATAAAAACACCTCTGAAGAAGACGATAACACTAAACAATACAAGATGATAATTTCTTTAGAAAACGTGTTTCTTTGAAGACCGCCACGTTAATGAAAATATACAAGTGGTTCATTGGTTCAGATTTTAATCTGTGCCTTTCTTTGAATGAAAAACTATATTAAACAGCATATTTTGAGGTTTCTGTCAGGTATATTCCTATTTCTTGCATCCTGTATGCTAGTTTATTCCAAAATAAGGTTATCAATTACAGAAATTATCCCACCACAATTACGCATTACAAACCCAATATTATGTATAATTACGCAAGCATGTATCATTCCCATTATGTTACTTAAACCTGACAGAATAGTGGTTGAATTCCACTCTCTTGTACGGTCAAATAATATCCTCCGATTGTCTCTACAACATAGAAATATCACAGATTTTGATTTGTTATGAATAAATTATTCACCCACTCCTTTTTGAAGAATGTATTTTTGATTCAAAATACATACATTCATTCTTTTTATTTAACATTAAAATTATATAACAATCACCCAGAAATAATTAAAAATATAAAAAAATCTTAAAAGATAAGAGACAAATTTGCAGGAAAATTACATGATGTTGCCTTTACTATCAAACTTTTTGTCATCAACAAGGAAACATTGATATACAAACCCTCATTTGAACACCTTTTTTACAAGCCTAAATCATCATATATTAAAAACCCTAAATATTTTTCTTCCATAAAAAATCCTCAGCAAACTAAGATAAAATTGGGACATACTGTAGATTCTCTTTCTGGGGCCTGAATCCATTTGCATGCATGTTTTCAATTAAGAATAAAACAAATTTAGATTTCTGGACACAATAAATATTTCAATAGCAGACCTGACAGTATGTACATGACTGAACAATTCAGCAGGTAGTTCAAGAGTCTCTGGGTTACCCCTTAGAGTGGCTTTTGACATCTTACCACCATGAAAATAGAATACTGTAGAAGAGACTGGCCACAGACTACAGACATTAGGGTTGTTTCTTCAATTGCATTGCAAAATTCAAACAACAATGAGAAAGGCATTCTGTGAAGAAGATAATCTCCTTAAAGGGCTAACGATTTCTGTTCATGTGTTTGAGTTTAGGAGAAACAAACTGGCCCAATGTGCAAACCAAACTCCTGATCCGCCTTGCCAATGTCCATGGGGGCCAAGTCTACAATTGGCAGTCTTGCCGTTGTCTGAGTCCTGTACTCAATTACAGTCTTGGACCCAATACCATTTGATTCCTGAAGGCACAAGAAAATAAGAAGTTGGAAAAACACATTTTAATGCTACATTATTATACCCTTGGTATACAAACAAACATTTCCTGGACACGTGTTCAGTTGAGGAACTACTGCCACTGGCATGCGGAACATACTGTATTGAAACAGCACGGTGAATATGTAATTCATTCGAATATTAAAGTCTTTGCTCTACTACAGCCACAGTCAGAGTGGATAACTTACCGAACATCCGTCTTCCAGGACAGTGTATCGGAGGCGGTTGTTACCCTGAGCCCTGATGTCCTGTCCGTTGGCACCCTTGAGGACGAGTGCTTTCTTCAGGTTGCCACTCTTTTCATCTTTGTAGGCCACGCTATTCTTGCAGTGGAAGGTGACATTCTGGACCGACTCTTTGGACAAAAGTCGGATCAGCTTCATCTGAATGGCCACAGTGTTGGGCTCGTCCCCTTTGTTGCCATAGTTGAACTGAAATCATATGTTGGGCAAAGTTAGTTTCAGAAAAAATATTCATAATTTTTGAATTCCTCTTTTGTGTACTCACTCTTGTTCCTCCATTCATGTTAGCTCCAAACCACAAAGGTTTGGTTGGGCTAGGAGTAGATTTCGTCCACCATGTTTTCTGCGGTATGTTTGCAGGGTTGGCTGGGATACAAGTTTCTCCGGTCTCCATGTTACAGAACACCTTAATGGCATCCTTGGCATTCCCTTCGTTGGGATCCACCCAGTAATCACCTAATACCAGAATATCAGATCACAAAAGCATTATGAAATGAAAACGCATCAAACGCCAGTGTTAGTCACTTCACAATCTACACACACTACAAAGACCTACACACACAACAAAGACCTATACAGACCTTCAAAAAAGCGAATGAAATCAGACTGTCAAAGCCGTTAAAAGCATGTTAAAGCTACACACCACTGCGTTTCAGAGGATAACACTGTTTGATGTCCTGGCAGGTTTTGGCTGGGTGAGCACGGCTGCCGTCTGGACTGCGCAGGTTCTGCAGATGTCCGCTGAGGGTCTTCAGCGTGGTTTGGACCCCCTTATCTACACGGACCACATCTGAGGCCTTGTTGGGAAGGGCCTCGTCCTCGTTGAACTCAGGCGGAGGAGGGGGGGCGTCCGCGGCCTTGCCGAACTCTATAGGGGGTGGTGCACCCCCATCAAAGTCATAGTCGAAGGGGCTCCCGAAAAGGTCATCCACAGCAGCCGTGGGGGGGCCAGGAGATCCAGGAGGACCACGGGGGCCTGTTTCTCCTGGAGGTCCCTTAGGGGAGAAAGAAAAACTTTTAAAATATGTAAAGGTTTTAAAGGTTATTTAACAAAAATATGAATAATTTATCAGCTGTAGCCAAACTGGAAACAATTGTATATAGCTTGACCGTTGAGCTAACACGACATATTTTCTGGGCCAAAAGATTCGTACCTCTGGTCCAATGTCGCCAGAGGCTCCTCTTGTACCGGGAGAGCCCATAGGCCCGGGATGTCCAATGTATCCTTCCTTTCCTGGGGGGCCAACCACACCAGGGGGGCCCTAAATGTAGCAATTAGAAAATAGATAGCTTGACTGTACCTTAATAAACACACATTATGGTCAAGTTTGTTTGTGTGCACTTACTCTCTGCCCAGTCGGTCCAGTGATGCCTGGTGCTCCCACATCCCCTGATTGTCCCTAAATAAACAAAACATCTGTAATTAGCCGTCAGCATGCTGTGTTTATCATTGTGTTTATTGTGTCTATTACTGCTCAGAAACAACCATTTCATTATTAGGAATATTGGAATATGTTGACTGTGAGTTCACTAGGAGACACCTGGAAAACTAGGATCATGTGGAGGTGTGTGATTTGCTGTGTGTTTCCTGTATTTTCTACAGGGTGATTGTAGTGTTTGTATTCTATGGTATGATTGAGAAAGCGCATTTCTTCTTACGGTTGTCCCAGGCAAGCCATGGAGTCCGGTGAAGCCCCTGTGTCCTTTCTGGCCCCTCTCTCCCTGATTGCCACGTGCTCCCTTATCTCCCAGTGGCCCTTGAGGCCCCTAGGAATCACACAAAGATAGTTTTTTTTGTCAATATGCATATGCAAACTTGAATCTACATTACAACGTCAGTTTGTTGTTTAATCAACATAATGTGACAATTACAAGTTTTACAAGTGCAAAACACTTAAAGACACAATGAATAAGAGCTAAGTTACCACTCACCAACTTTCCTCGTATTCCTGCTGAGCCTAGAGGGCCAGGGGGTCCCTTAGAACCCTATTGTTAAACAGACAGAATCCAATAAGGGGAAACTAGTTCCATCAAGATCATCAATCTAGCAGACCCAGTGAATAAACAAAATAAATGAGTTGAAAAGAGGACTCACATTGTTTCCTCTCTTGCCGGGGTTTCCAGTGGAGCCGATGGGTCCTGGGGACCCAGGCCCCCCCTGAGCACCAGCAAGACCCTCAGGGCCTGTGTTGCCTCTATCTCCCTACACAGGCAAGACAGTCAGACGAAGGTATACATGCATCACACAAACACACACACTACAATCATATGAATCTTACCCTGGTTCCAACGATGCCATCGTTTCCAGGCGTCCCATCCTCTCCAACCCCTCCCTGCAGAGAGAGGCAACCTTACTTGAATCCATCTGTGATACAGACCTGCTTATCACTCTTAATTGATATTAGTAAAGTGTGACTATAAGTAGTGAGAACTGAGAACACACCTCAGGACCGGGTTCTCCTTTAGGACCAGTTGGTCCAGGTAAGCCCACCGAACCTGCAGGCCCCTTGCTTCCCTGACCCCCTGGAGTTCCTGCTTTACCTGGAGGACCCTGAGAAGTAGGTGCATCTCTAACATTATGCACAGTATTTAATCATTGCCACTGTAAACAAATGAGAGTGATTGGCAAGTGAGTGAATGGTAAGTTCCACGGGTCTGACTAATACATACAGCTGGACCAGGAAGTCCCAGCATGCCGCGCTCTCCTCGGAGTCCAGGCATACCCACTAGGCCTCTCTGTCCTGAAATTCCTGCAGGTCCAGGAGGCCCATCAGGACCCTGTCACAGAACATGATTTGTTATTAAATGATATTATTAACACAAATAATAGATTTAGAGAACACAGTGGAAATAATCATGATTTTAGAATTGGATGTTGCTAACACTAATGGAATTCATCAAAGTGTTTGATCTAAAGTCAAAAATATATATATGAATAAAATATATAACTGCAGACTGTAAAGCGTTGTGGAGGTGGGAAAAGCTCAAATCAAAATTCTTACCCCTGGTCCATCCTCTCCAGAGTCTCCTTTATCTCCGGAGCCTCCTGCTGGACCAGGAGCCCCTCTCTCTCCTTGGCTCCCCGGGGGGCCGTTCTCCCCTAGAATCCCTTTAGAACCTGGCTTGCCTGTGGTACCCAGAGGCCCGGGGGCCCCAACTGCACCCTGAGATAAAAACATGTTTTCTCTGAGAAAAAAAGTTGTCAGCCTGCTACTCTGCTGCCTAGCCGAGGTGTCTGAGTCAGTGGGAATGAGATACAGTGCATTTTAACGAGTACAATTTTTGTAAAATTAACTAGTTTCACTTTTTGTTTTTACACACCAATGCAGAGCTAGCTATTGTGGTCATTTGGATTTGCAACATTGACAGGAAAACTCACGGCTGATCCAACGGGTCCAACTCCTCCAGCGAGACCAGGGAATCCAGATGGACCCTTTAATGTAGCATAGATAATACGTCAATGCTCAATCAAATACTCAAAGACTCAAAGTATTTGTGAGTATGATTGAAAAACCTCTACTCACTGCTGCCCCCTGTGTCCCCCTTCCACCTTTTAGTCCAGTCACACCCACAGGCCCCTGACAAACATCAACATAGCATTTTGAGTTCAGTATTATAGATTGATATATGCAATATGCCCTATTTTGACAAATCAAAATTTGTTATGAATGTTGATTTGCATTTTCACTGCACATTGAAGGATTTAGTTGTCCCACAGAGCTGGACCGTACCTGTGTTCCTGTTTTTCCTGCTATTCCCTGAGGTCCAGGAGATCCAGCCTCACCATTCTGGCCTGGTTCACCTGTCTCACCTTTGACCCCAGGTTGGCCATCCACACCCTTACAGCACACACAAGAAAATAATTTCAACACTTGTTTTGGGATGTATCACCATAGATCATCTCCATGTCACTCTGGTTGAGAATAAGGATAGCATAATTCATAATATGAACAAATAACTGCAGTTTCCTCGACTGTATGAACATTAAAATAGTGATTGTTGGAATTAAGTAGTATTGTTGTGACCACAGATTTCAGCACCAACTCAAAGCTACACAGGTGTCAAAAGTGAAATAGTGGCTACTCACAGGAGGTCCAGGGAATCCAACAGCACCAATTGGACCAGGTTCACCACGAGATCCCTAGAACCGAAATAGATAGATCAATTAAAATGCAATCAATCATACTTTATCAGTGCCAAATGTGTATGCATGAATGCTCTACTGACAGACATGGCTCTGGATCCTCTTCGTCCAGCTGGTCCTGCAGGGCCAGATTCTCCCTGAAACACACAACATAGTGATCATCATCATCATACTGCATCCACACTTACATCTCTGAATCTCTCGGTCTGTAATGAAACATTTAAACACATCAAGGAATAAACATGTAAACACTAACCCACTCCCAGTGCTCAGATCCCACTCTCTCCACTTCCCTGTCCTTGTCTACTTCCTCTCTGTTTCCTAGCTGTCTAAATAAAACAACTAGCCATTGAGACATCTTTTATACGTTTTTGGTGACACTGAGTGGCTCACCTTTGCACCATTGGGTCCAGCAGGTCCTGTTGGTCCGAGTGAACCGGGAAGTCCCTTTTAATGAAAACATAAAATTGTTCATACTTAAATTACAAAATGTAGACTAGCTGTTTTGGGGCCATGCAAAGAAATTTGAGACAAAAACGTTTCTGGAGACAAAAGTCTGCTATTATAAGACGTTACATTTATGAACTGAAAAGTTTGACGAACATCTGATTGACCTATGCCATTGTGTCTTACCCGTGCACCATCATTTCCAGCAGTACCCACTGCTCCTGCCTCACCCACTGACCCCTGCAAACCAACAAGGCATCACAGCATCAGAGTGTTAAATATGAAACAAATATCCCCCACACAATTGCTTTAAAGCACCGGATGCTTGTTTGTGTTATAGTGTTATACTCTACAGTGGATTTCAGTCCCACATACTATGTCTCCCTTTGGCCCAGAGGGGCCAGGAATGCCCCTCTCCCCTGGCATCCCTTGCAGGCCTGGGGGTCCTGGGTCTCCAACAGCACCCGCTGGACCAGCATTGCCCTAAAACATAGGGAGGATGGAAACTCATTTGTGTAACCGCATCTATTTGTCAGTTTGGTGTATTGTGAAGAAGTCTCTGTGTCTCTTGTACTTGAGACCATTCTCAACAAAGACAGTATTCCCAATTATATTATGTTCTTCATTGAATATACTTGGACTAACTGCATACCATGAAGAACCTCAGACTGTTCTCAACAAAAACAGCGTTCAAAATGATACTGTGTTCTTTACTGAACCTACAAGGACTAACTGTATGCCATTAAGTATGTGTGCATGTAGTATAAAGTCTGAACACATTCTCCTACAATGTATACAATAAAGGATGTACCTTTGGACCATCAAGTCCTTGTGTTCCGAGGCCACCTTTAGGCCCCTGTAATCCATTAGGTCCCACCTCTCCTCTCTCTCCTGGTGTTCCACGCTCACCCTAAGATATAGGATGAATCTGGTCATCAGTCATCTCTCAACTGCTTTCTCTATGTACAGTCCTGATATATGGTTGGGACGAGGAATGTAAACCATTACAATCCAAGATCAATGATTTGGGCGCCATTGTGGTCAAAGTGAAAACGACAGTGCCATAAATAACTTACCCTTGGTCCTGTCAGACCTACGCCTCCCGCCTCTCCAGCAATACCCTGGACACAACAAAGATTTCAGTCATTTTTTTCTTATTTTTGTTAAGGTTAACCATTTGGTAGAAACCAAATCGTGTTTATACTAATCCTATTGTATTAAACCCTAGTAAAGCTATGGATTCGTTTCCAAAATAGGTGTATCAGATTTGTTTCATGTATTTTTAGAAACACAGGACACACAAGATCAACTATATGATTGAGAAGCATGTGACAGTTGTACAATGTGTCTCATACTGTAGAAGTGTGAGACTATGGTGTGTGTGATACTTTTATCTTGAGTGTACATTTGCTGCTGTACCTCGTCTCCTGGCTTCCCAGACTCTCCAGGGGGACCTGGGGGTCCTGGTAAACCCTGCAATCAGACAGAACACAACTCAAGTGTTAGTGTTTTTAGCTTCAGCTGAAAGTTCAGCTTCCGTCAGCTCTCATTGAAATGTCTCTGATTACTGCGAAGTGTCAATTATTTAAACCACAGAGCACCCAAAATGTATTTCTTTTGAAAAGTCTGTAATCTAGTATGATTATGGAACCCACCTGAAAACCGTTTAGACCTGGAGGTCCTTGTTCTCCTCTCTTCCCTGCTATTCCCTTTAAAAAGATAATTGTGAAAAGATTTGCATTAGCAGCAACTCCATGGCAACCTTAACTTCTCATTTATTGTCAGAGATGTCAGTGTTCAATTCAGCCCACATATAGTAACATTAGTAAGTGCAGGTATAAATTCTGTAAAATACAATTTTATAAATCATAAAACTGGAATTGAATAGGCTTACCGCTGGGCCAGTTGAACCTGCTGCACCTTCTTCACCATCCTTTCCATTAACTCCCTGAAATAGAATAACTTTTTTGTGACTTATATCTTACAGTTTGTAGAATACTTTCTCAATCATTCAGCAGTCTTACAGCGAATCACAAAAGAAAAGATTAAAAAAGAATTCTTCTGGACCTACCCTTTGACCTGCAGGTCCTGGGGTGCCCACCTCTCCTGTCTTCCCAGGATCTCCCTGAAAATACAAGATTTCGGTATCAACATTGGTCGCTGCTCTATTCAATCCAATGCATTAGTTAGTGATATTTGGACTACACAAAACACAACAGTTCAGGTGGTTTAGCAAGCTGCCTTTTTAACACTGATGGCATGAGAGGTACTGACAGTGAAGCCCTTTGGTCCTGGAAGGCCCATTGAACCAGCTAGACCCCTTGATCCAGCCGGCCCCGCTGGTCCTGATTTCCCATCCTCTCCAGAACCTCCCTGAAAGGCAGGCCGACAGACAGACAGAGGTTTCAGTGTTGGTCTCTACATGACTGTCTCTCTCCTCAGTGCAACACAGTATGTTGTATTTGTCATGACTCTTTACCATTGGTCCTTGTTTTCCCTCAGCTCCTGTGCTACCGGCAATACCTGTCAAGCCCTGAATATGAAGTAAAAACAGATTCTTAGTTTTAGGCTTTGGGCTTTGTAAATGAGCATTTATTTACATTTACATGTATTCATTTAGCAGAGGCTTTTATCCAAAGCGACTTCCAAGAGAGAGCTTTACAAAAGTGCATAGGTTAATGATCATGAACAATGAGATAGCCCCAAAAACATTGTGGGTAGCCAAAACCTGAAGCATACATTGTGAAAAGCAAATGGGAAGAAACATAAGAGGATGTAGTTAAAAGTTACAATTAAACAACATGAACCTCAAAAAGTGCAAGAGTGTACCTATAGGAAAGCAAGCAACTATAATATAATTCAAAACGAGTACAATAAGTTGAATCAGTTACAACTAACCAACAAGAGAAACCAGTCCCTCAATAAGAGTCATTGTTTTCCTGGAGGAAACTAACATCACGTCCAGCAAATCATTCCTAAGTACCGTTGTACTCCCTGTGTAATGCATACTAACAAGCCATCTGTCATTGAGTTCCGTGTTTGATTACTTCCAGTTTATCATACACAGTGTGTTTTGGGTATGTGATAGCATGGTAAAAAAAAAGAACATGGCTGTCATCTCACCCTTGCTCCGGGCAAGCCAGGCTCTCCAGTGCGCCCAGGGTCACCTTCAAGGCCTTTGGCTCCAAATGACCCGGCCAGGCCTCTTTCACCTTGGGCCCCCTTTAGGAAAATGAAGAGCATCAAAGGGTTGGTAACCCACTGCAGACTAAGAATTCATGATGCAGTGTCTTATTGATGTCACTCAATTTGAATACATTCTAATTCAAAAGGTAACCAAAATTGCATTTGGGATTAAGCAAACACAATTTAAAATAATCCAGCGAACCTTTTGACCAGGCAGTCCATCTCCACCGGGGAAGCCCCTGTTTCCTGGAGCACCCTAGAAATGAAACAAATAACATGTAACTTGTACAATAAAAAACATACAATATTTTAGACACTATTAGTTCAATGCTCATTGAAAACCTCATTGATAAGAGAAACAATGTTATTCGGACACTCACCATTTCACCAGTAGGTCCGGGGGGGCCGACGGCCCCACTGTCCCCCCTTGGTCCCCTCTTTCCCTCCTCCCCCATTGGCCCTATTGTACCGTGGAGACCCGGTGAACCCTGTGGGGACATCCCATTTGAATAAATGAATTTATCCACATCTATTAAAACATCCATCTATCAATTCACACCGCCATCTATCCATTGTCCATGCATCTCTCTTTTCTCCATCAATCCATCTGTCATTCATACATATATCCTTCACTGCATCCCTCCATCCATCAATCTCTCTATTTATCCATCTATCCACACACAGGGACCCATTGAGGACACAGCACTAAAGGCCACTAATGCAAATAGGCATATCTTACTATCTCTCCTTTGAGTCCAGCTTCTCCTTTGAATCCCTCCACGCCAGGATCTCCCTGTAGGGGAAACAGCAGTTATTCACAGTTGTTTTTCACCCAGGCCTTAAAAATCCCACAAAGAAAGATGAACAACCCAGGTCGGCCAAGTTGAACTCTCACCAGTTGTCCCTTGGGCCCGTCTAGGCCTGTGGTACCTTGAGGTCCAGGTGTTCCTGCTGGGCCGAGCAGTCCGACTGGGCCCAGAACACCTGGCATTCCCTAAAATAGATAGAAAGTTAGGCTCTCCTATCAAAAGTGAGATCACCATGTACATGGTAATATTTACGTTCTCCTTACATGAGATAATTGTCTCATCGGTCCTTTCTGCTCCCAGATACACGCATTTTCGCACATTAGTGCTTTATACAATTTTTTAATTATCCTACAATTTTATTTAAAAAATATAAAAAATATATATATATATATATATTAATCTGTCAATCAATAAAATAATAATAATGACCAGTCATGATTACTATCTACTAGTCTAATACTGGTGCATAACACTTGAACCGAGTCTATCATGTTCTCAAATACAATCCAACATTTTGGTGAATCTTATGAATGAAACTATTTAGTATGGGGAGGACTTGTTGTCCTGATAGCTGTTTTCCCCATTTGTGATGGGCAGAATACAGAAGTTTTTAAAATGAAAAGTAGAAACACAGGATAAATCATATGACATGTTAATACCGTGGATCCTCTGCTTCCTGGAGCTCCATCTGTTCCTGAAGGACCCTGGATGAATTAGAACATATTTTATAAAGACAATCAACTCAAGTGAAAGATAATCTGTCAGCTAGTCTGTGTGCATGTAGTAAATAAGCATAAAGAGTTCGTAAACTGTATGTTTGCAATTATCTTAGCTGACTAGCTACACACTTGAATCCCTGTTGGTCCAGGACGTCCCACGTGTCCAGCATCCCCTCGTTGCCCCTGGGGGCCCTCAGTTCCCCGGACCCCTGTCGGCCCCGCCTCACCCTGGACGAAACAGATATTTGACATGCTGTATCTGGCATTTAAAAGAGTCCTGTAGTACTTCAGCAAGACAGTTCAAGACAGTTTTTGTTGACAAAGGTGGTGGACTCACCTTCATGCCAGGGCTACCGGGATAACCTGGAGCACCGTTGATCCCAACTGGACCCTGAGAAGTGTATATTACAGTAAGTATATGTGATCTCACTTAAATTCTTCAAAAAGATATGAACATGCTGCCTATTCGTGTAGCATATGTGTCCTTTTGTTTACAGTAAAGTAGAAATGTACTCTGACCTCTTTTCAAAGTTAATGTGTTAAGTCAAGTCTGTACTCAGCCTTGCTTGGGTTTGGTTTAAACTCTCACCATGGGACCTGGTTTACCAATATGACCAGGAAGACCACGTTTTCCCTGTATGTAGAGAAAGGACAGAGCAATTGAGGCAGGATTTCATCATGCGTATTCTATTCTAACTCTTGTCAAACTTGTCTGTTTCTCATCAGCTTTCACTCACCACCGCTCCACTTGGACCACTTCTGCCTCTCTCTCCTGGCATGCCCACGGAACCCTGAAATATTTATAGTGGGTCTGTTAGAACAGCATTTCTTTGGAAACGTTTTCATGTTTACAAATTCAATCATTATGCCAGCATTGTGTAACCTACCGGTGGGCCCAGAGGCCCCATTCCCCCAGGAACACCTGATACGCCCTGTAAAAAACACACATTTACTTGTAAAACTTTAATTCGTAAACAAAAAAAATTTCAAGCACACAACCGAATGTATTTGAGTATATTCCGAAACCATATGACTTAGAAATGTGTCTACCTTTGATCCAACCGCTCCTGTTTCTCCTCTTGATCCCCCAAGGCCAGCATGACCCTGTCATTGAGAAATACATATAATATGTAGTAGTAGTAGTAGTAGTAGTAGGTCTGATTTGTCCTTCAACCATATAAAGCTAGTACAGTACACGTGTATTTTGAATAGGTCCGATTAAACATCATACAATGAAATAAGAATTATTTCTTTTTCATAGCTCCTAAAATAAGACTTTGTAGAAAGTCTTACATTGACTTAAGTAATAAAAAATGGACCCAACTAACCTTGTGCAAATCCACAACAAAAAATGATCTCACCTTGTGACCCTTCATTCCTGGATGACCGGGTAGGCCAGGGAAACCTCTCGAACCCTAAAATCCGTTTGAGTCAGCATTTTGATACCCTTCTCAGTAGCACATTTAGCAAAATGTTTATATGCTAACTATTCAACATCTCTTTACTTGCATTTATGAAAGGTACAGTATGAAAACAGTAATTCATTGCCATGTCAGAGTTTGGTCTTGTTTGGATTTGTGTTTCTACCTGAGACCCAGCGAATCCCTGTTCTCCAGTATTTCCTGGCGCGCCTGGCGCACCCTGATGAAGAAACACGACACAACTCAGTTCATCTTACCTCACAGGTGAATCATCTACAAATTGCTTTGGGCTATTTACTTCAAGCAGGAACCAAACCATAACCTAAAATTCCCCTAGCCAAAGAGTTTGTCTGGTGAATTTATTGGTTAGTGCACTTACATCAGGTCCTGGTTTTCCTGGTGGACCTTCAGGTCCTCTATGACCATAGGAGCCCTATGGAAAAACATCACTTTTTATTACAAGCTAAAACACTACTCTACAGCAAAACATGTTATACAATTAATCTCATCTGCAGAAACCATGGGGTCAGTGCAGTCACATCTTTACTCGATTGCCAAAATATCAGATTTTCTTAATCTCCCCAAATGACCTTAATCATTAGGGATGCCATCTGAAATCTGTCACTGCATAATTATTAGTTGTGTCAGACAAGAAATATGATGTAGATGTTGAAAAAGATGGATGTAAAATAGAGAAGAAATATAAAAAGCTGAAGGATTGCAAATACTATTTTGATTCAGGACTACTGACCATTGGTCCTGGTTCTCCAGCCTCCCCTGGGATTCCCTGCGCTCCAGAAGGACCCTGAAGAAATTAGAAAAGGTATATTAAATCCTACAAAACTTTTATTTGACTGATCAAAAATGTTGTCAGCCCATCGTAGACATACGGGTGGTCCGGTCGACCCTGCATGCCCTCTTGGCCCTGATTCACCCTAAAGAAACAGAGTAAGAACAGATAGATAAGATACACACGGCCTACTGCAGGTACATATTTATTTTACATCCGGCCACCATCTGAACAGATTCAGAAACACTCACCCTTGTTCCAGACACCATCCCAGCCAGTCCGGATTTCTCATGGAAGCCAGCGGCCATTTGAGAGACCAACTGACTCTGAATGATAAAAAAGGACAACACATTTTCAATCCAGTGTGTTTTTTTGCTTGTTTATTCGTCTACGTTTTTTACGACTACTAGTCTTTTTCTAGGCTGGTGACAGAACAGACATTAAGATACATTTCTTTATTATCTCCCTGATATCAATACTGTATGTGCAAATTCATTAAAGTGATTTTAAACTAAAAGTGCAGATAAACCCTTGTTTAGGGCGCTGTCAGTGCTAGAAGGACAGGGTTTCTCATACACAACTGTGCTCCTGTTTCTATGGACTAGAGTCCAGATGCAGGCTACAGGGGCTGGGGTCAACAGACTCACTCACCCCAGGAAGTGAGGGCTGGCCGGAGGGTCCTGGCTCTCCAGGGTTCCCTGGAACCCCAGGTTCCCCATCAAAGCCAGGTGGTCCATGAACACCCTGCACACAAGGAAATATGTATAGAAAATATATACAGCTAATCAATACCCAGACCCAGGTTGAGTGTATGGATGAGTATTTAATACATAAGGGTCAGGATTTAATTGTCTGTAGTTAATTTAAAGAATTTTAAAGTGATGTAAAGTCAGTATTTTGGACGTACACGTCTGCCTTTGAATCCACGGTGTCCAGTAGTCCCCTGCGACCCTGGGGGACCCTGAATACACAGTAGAGACAGGTCATCACAAGTGGAGAAAACAAAGTTGTGGTACACATATTGCATTGTTTTTTTTAATTTTTTTATAAATTCTTTATTCTTCATTTAAGAATAAGAATACTTTGTCAATTTTGAGAAACGGGTGGAATTTGATTAAAGACAGTTGAATTTATTTCAAACCTAAGACTTTTTAATCACAAAATCAAGACATACACTTGATCCATGCAGTTAGACTTTTCAGAACATAATTGTGGATCCTGTTGATTTTAATTGAAGCAATGGCACCATCTAGTGTTGCCAGGTAAACATGATTTACGTGTATTAATGTATTAAAGAGAAAAATAAATCAATTATGAAATGTATTCCCTACCATAGGTCCAGGTCGACCCACAATTCCAACAACCTGGGGAAGAATACATGAAGGTATGTTTCAACAACAAATTATACGAAGACTGTTATCTCTATGGTCAAAGCCAAATCATTCCCAATGTTTTTAATGGTGCAAGGGCCATGATCCACCCAGGCACACCTCTTTTAATTATACAAATATGCAAACAAATATTACATTATTTCATGAGATCCAGCAACAAACGCACATTTTCCATGCAATCTGGAATAGACACTTACGTGAGGAATGTCACCTGGTTCACCCTTTTGGCCCTGCAAATGTACATGACATGTTTTGGCATCAAGCCTTCTTGTATTTTTAACAACTGATGTTTAATGCCATGAGAGGTATAAAAAACAAAAGCTTAATATGCCTCATACTTTGAATTATGTCTTACCTTTAAAGCCATTAGTTCTGGGAGGAGATTAAAAAGAAAATAATGAATTAATCAAGTTTCTTGATTTCAACTGTCACGTACTTTGACCACAAATCACAAC
Source organism: Hypomesus transpacificus (assembly GCF_021917145.1). Taxonomy (NCBI): domain Eukaryota; kingdom Metazoa; phylum Chordata; class Actinopteri; order Osmeriformes; family Osmeridae; genus Hypomesus; species Hypomesus transpacificus. The sequence goes on along the minus strand of NC_061071.1, from coordinate 783,460 downwards.
CATGAATAATGTAATTCAACATTGTGGTATAAATAGCACCTCCCACTACAGTATGGTGTAATTTGCAGGTAATGTAATGGAGTCAGCATCTGTCTCCTTTATCTAATATCAGTGCAACAATGTAATACTTTAGAAATCCTCAAGAGGGAAGGGGGTTTAGAATGTCAATGTAAAACCAACCAGTAGAGCCACACCTCAACTACACTACAGTTGTAAAAGCAACCACTCACGTATGATCCTCTTGGCGCTGGCGAACGTGTCACACAGTGGGCAGCACTGACCCTCTGGGATGACCACTCTCTCACAGTTGACCACCGGCTCACACTGCACCTCGTCACAGATGACCACGCCTCCGTCACACACACACATGCGACAGGGCTCGGGCCTCCAAATCTCATTGTGTGCGTAAGCCTGACCGTTTTCTGTGCAGTGTTCCAATCTCTGCACCTCTTCGGAGACAAGGAGCGAGAATGAGTTTCAGTCATGATACGAAATTGATTGCATTCATAGGCACAGCAGGGCAGTCACACTGACCCTGAAGTTATCATTGTACAGATCAACCACACTGACACACTCAGAGACAAACATGGGTCTGGTTAACAAGATTGGGTGAGCAGTCGCTCCTTTGGTTTTCCCCTTGACCATTTTGTATGACGAGCTAAAAACCTGTCCATAGAAACTAGTGCAACACAGAATCCCAGGCAGGTTGGAGAAGACATTTATAGTCATTTTATCTGTGAGTATAATAGGGTTGGGGTCAACTGTGTGTTCAATCAAATCAAAAATTCATCTGAAATTTGAGTTCCAAAACCCCAGATAACACAAATATCAGTATTTTTGCGTGAAACATTAATGAGAGGACGTTCTGCTTATTAAACGTGTTCAGAATGTGAGAATGTGGCCTCACCTGGTTCTACTCCTGTGGCAGCCTGAGAGCAGACAGGACAACACTCTCCCTGAGGTGTCACTGTTGTCTCACAGTCTGTCAGGTCTTCACACTGGACCTCTTCACAGACCACAGTCCCGGCCTCACACACACAGATCTTACAGGGCTCTGGGCTCCATATCTCATTGTTGGAGTAGACATGGCCGTTTTCTGTACAGATGTCTTCGTCCCCTGTAGAGCAAGCACCCACCACTTACATTAAAGAGTCAATCTAAGATTTAAAATGTTTAAAATTGCCCAACATGTTGACCACAGTTGATTTATCAACAACCTTTTGGATCTTTTTGTTATGAATCAACAGTGGTCTAGATGATTTGCAAAGTAAAGTTTTAAGATGTTTGTATTTATAAGTTGCATACATTGTAATGTTTCATTACTAATTACAGTACAGTATTGTATGTGGTTTTCTAAAATTATTTTGTAAGAACAGTATAAATCAAAACTGGACCATACTGACTGCAACACTGCTTTTATTGCATGAGCAGGTCAACATTGTGCACAGTTCACACCTTTCTCATCTGTGCCAGGTGCTGAAGTCGAGGTGGCCTGAGAGCAGACAGGACAACACTCTCCCTCAGGTGTCACTGTTGTCTCACAGCCTGTCAGGTCTTCACACTGGACCTCTTCACAGACCACAGTCCCGGCCTCACACACACAGATCTTACAGGGCTCTGGGCTCCATATCTCATTGTTGGAGTAGACATGGCCATTTTCTGTACAACTATCTTTGTCCCCTGTTAAGCACACAACAGAGGAACGTTAACTTTCATCAGGATGGGTATCCCCGTCACAATAGTCACGTCCTAACCATAGGTATTTGGTTGTGTACACTGGGACGGCATGATGGTACTTTCACTTATTGCCCAGTAGAGGGTGCTTATACAGGACAAACCGTGTCACAGAATGACCTGTATGAGTATTTGTAACTAATGTGATGACAAAATATCCTTGTCTTACTTAGTGAAGGATTTCAGTTCCACTAATTTTGCTTTTATAATTTGAAGTTCTTTTACTTTAAATAGTTGTGTCACATTGTGTGAGCTCTTGTGACATTGGTAAAAAAAAACTAACAAGAAAAAAACCTTTAAAAAAAAACATTTGGGTCAAGAAAATGTGACCAGTGATTATAGTCTTTCCCTTTGCTCAGCCAGCACAGAAATCTTTAGATCTGATCTTATTTCTCCAAATGTGACTTAAAACCAGCTGCTGCTTTATAAACCTCCTGACCTAGCTTTGTTGACTTCACATTAAGAAAAATAATGTGTGGGGCACACACCCCACCTGCAACATAAACTCAGATCAAATCTGAATCCATTTGATATGATAGATTTAGCAAGGCTCTAAGCACTAATTATGTGGGAGAGCCTCTCCCCAAGAGGGTAGTCCATTTTTAAAAGCAGGAGTTATTTCAAGGGAAACCACAGAGGTTGTATTATATGTTGGGCTACTGGAGAGCCTGTGCCTTTCTGTTCTGTTCAGAAGCAAAAGGGCCACACCCAGTGAACCCCAGTGCTGTAAAATCTAAACGTTTCAACGTGTGTCATAACTGTTATTTAACACTATAAAAACGAGCAAAAAGTGTAATAATTGAATCAGTTACGTATCTGTGTACATTATCCTGACTTTGTTAGACGTAAATGATTTGTTCCTGGGTATTATCTGACATCTTATCATTTTTGTTTCGTTTTCAATTGCCTCGTTTTTAAAAGGTATGGGATCTAATCCAATTTATAGCATCCATCCTGTAGGTTGGCTGGAAGTTTCAAACCTCATGTCACATGCGTGATAGACTTTTCCTGGGTCATTTTCACATCACACCTGCTGTAACTACTGAAAGGAACATGACATCCCAGTCTGTCGTGCACTCCTTCTTGTCTGTCTATCTCTTTCATTTTACTCCACCTCCAACTCACCATGACATAAAACAAGCCACGTGGATTCCATAGTTTCAGCTGCTCGGCCTTAACTAGCTCCAACATGAAGAATATACTGGATATCTACCATGGTTAATATACAGGTCCTTAACATTTCTGTGCTGCTGTCTCTCTCATTTATGACCCATCCTTCCAAATGAAGTAAGAAAATGGATTGCACTTCAGAGGGTAAACAATGCTTGCAGCTTTGAAATGTTAGCAAATCTTCCCTCAATGGGAGTTGCTTTTTCAGTTACAGTAAACCCTATAAGGTGTTGGATGGTATTAAGATGGAATTAAGATGTGTCATGTCCGGTGACACACCAGTAAACCACATTCTTCCCTGCGCAGCAGAAATGTTGAAATCCTTATACAGTTATTTGAAGAGATGAGTATAGTATGAAGCATATTCTCATATCCAGCATTATCTCACTGGGTGTGTCTTGTCTTTGGCACGAAGTCTGACCAAAATCACTGGCCTGTTTTAGTCTGTCCCCACCAGGAGCCCACATCATTATAACCATGGCCTTCAAAAACCCTTCATTCTGCCTCTGCCTTGTACCAAAATATCCCAGCCAGACCTGCACACATTGAGACTTTAGTACAGGATTTGAGTGTATTTTTGATTGAGACTTCTACATTCTTCTTTGTGGTGAGAATGTTCTGAAGATCAGATCCACTGACAAAAATCCTGTGCCAGTTCTTCGCACCTTGGATATTGTTATTGGTTTTCCTTTAAACAATCAATATTATCAGGAATTTATCTGTTTGAGACATTTCAGATTTAAGGGGATTATAGATTATAATATTTTGTTTTTAGCTGTCTATTGTACAAGGAATGTTGAATCAGGTATCAATTCAAATAAATGCCCCAAAAAAGAATGACATGCTTAATCTATTGACATTTTATTTGTCAGCCAGGACAACACCTGTGTTGTCCTTTGACTTCCTTCAACAATAATTATGGTTTGGTTTGGGTCTATTTGGGTGTGATGTTTGATTCAGGGTCAGACACCATGATGGCCACTGTGGTTTCGATGTTGGGTGGCAGGGCAGTGTGGAAGCTGGACTATATCTGCTGTGGATGGGGGAAATGAGTGTACAATACTCTGAACATTAGACATAGACTACACATACATTACATATAGTCATATTTAAATACAGCATGAAGCACCCACAAAGTTACGAATTATACTAAGATATTGTGTGGTATTGTGTATGCTCAAAAGAAGAGGATTAGGTATATAGAAACTGTCTTCACTTAATTTACAGTCCTATATGTTTTCAAGCAAACAATGACCATCACATTAAACACATTAAAGACACAGAGATTTTGTATTTTAGGGATGCTGTGTTTTAGGGATGCTGTGTTTTAAGGATTTAGGGATGCAAATGATCAAAACGATTGCAAAATATTACAGTCATGAAGTTAAAAAAAAGCTCTCACTGATATTGGTGATCTGAGCAACTATGCCGACCTAAACTCTCTCTCTCTCTCTCTTCACACCACAACAACAAGTACTGTAGAATGAGAGTTCAGCCTACAGTCAATCCGAAATTCAGCCGCACCATGCATCACATCATCTCATTCAGAGATAGAGTATTTTGATAACAGTAATGACTTTTACATTTACTCACCGAGCTTGACATTCTGAGTGGTCACTGAAAACACTTGGGCCAAGGATATTGCCACACATAGAATAATCCTGGAGCGCCCGGAGGTGTCCATGTCTGTATGGGAAACACACACCTTCTCCACACAGAGAGGCAGAGGGGCAGGACAAGAGGATGAAGAAGTTATACCATTCAGAATAACATCCAAGCATTCCTGTGAAGGCAGAACGACTGCCTGAACTGGATAGGATATAACAAACAAGCTCTCACTGTCTCTCTCTCTCTCTCTCTCTCTCTCTCATGCCCCACTCTCCCTCTCTCCATGCTTTGACTCAACCTATCATTTGGCCTGCTTTTTTCATCTTTTTTTGGTCTCCAGACAGTTGTGCCTAAGTGAGGGATGCCCTCACTGATGAAAAAGATGAAAAAAGACTCAGGAAGAAAATACAGTATGTCATTACAAAACGTTGTGGATACAACCATTAAAACGACTCCTTACTCAAGCAAGATTAAAAGAAAACATACTTTTCAACTCCTACTTTACTAGAGGAGAAATACAGTGTTTACATATATTTTACCGATATCTTCAGCATGTCTTTGCTGATTGCTATTCCGGATTGGACTGTTTACTGAGGTCACATGCATCTCCATTTAATTTGTTTTCCAGCTTTACTCTGGTGGGCCAGTTTGTGGGACTGACAACACCAGAGCTTTCTTCCTTCCTTTCGAAGAAAGCACAAAACCCTGCAAGTAAAAGACAGAAGATGACCGTGACACTACCATCTCCTCCATCACTGTCTGCTGGTCCACCTGTGATTCTGGTGTTGAACACAGAGAGCAGCTGTGAGGTTATCAGAGTTGTGTGGCCTGTTTTAGAGGCGTTAAAAGACCAGTTAGATGATTTACCGTCAAGGGAAACTGGGACCATCGGGTCAGTTTGAAATGCAAAGCCCCCTCTAAACACTTGGTCCGAAAAAACACCGAAATAATTTATCCCATCTAACCTTAGACTTAGACGGCGTCAAAGTATCTCAAAGCCAGCTGGTAAAAAATCTGGGAGTCACAATGGACCCAGACCTTTCATTTGAGTACCATATTAAGCAAATCACCAGAACAGCATTTTTCCATCTACGTAATATTGCCAAAATACGAAAATTCCTCTCAAAGGATGATGCTGAAAAACTAATACATGCTTTTGTTACGTCCCGATTGGACTACTGCAATGTGTTGTTCTCTGGCCTCCCAATTACCTACCTAAAAAACTTACAGCGGGTGCAAAATGCTGCTGCTAGACTATTGACTAAAACTAGAAAGTTTGATCATATAACATCGACTCTTATCTCTTTACACTGGCTCCCTATCCAAGCCAGAGCTGATTTCAAAGTTCTACTTCTAACTTACAAATCTCTGCATGGATTGGCACCACTGTACCTCTCCGGTCTCCTTGCACCCTATTGCCCCGCAAGGTCTCTAAGATCTCAAAATGCCGGCTATCTGGTAATACCCAAAGTTAAGAAAAAAACTGCTGGAGGTAGGGCGTTCTCATATAGAGCACCTCTTCTTTGGAACAAATTACCCATCTCAATTAAGGAAGCTGATACTGTCTCGACATTTAAAACTAGATTAAAAACGTTCTTGTTTAGTCAATTCTATGATTGTTAAAGGGAAGTATGTGTGTACTTTCTATGTAAACCTGGGATGTGTGCTTGCCTATGTGTGTATCACATGTAACTTTTAAATTTTAATTATAGCTTATGTTCACATTGCCCAGCTAGATGTTACAAATAAAGTAAACCTGTTACTGTATATTGTTAGTATTATTATTATTATAGTTCCGTTGCTGTATATTGTTACTGTTATAGTTTTTATTACTAGTTGGAGACAACGGGGGACTGGCTGTTTTCATCCTTATTCGTATAAGTATAACCTACTTTAGAGTTCTTTCCCCTGGAACAGATTTCATGTTCCAACTGAGGGGGGCTGTCGTTGTTTTGGTGTGTGGGGCTGCATCAAATACCCTTTTTGCTCTGTTAAATTGCTGCACTAGTCCACACTTGACCGGTGGGGATCTCATTCTATTTTGACTGTAACTGTTAGCTGCTCCTGGCATTCTCTAATCCCTGCTCTCCTCTCTGTCCCCCCCCCACACATTCCCTGTGGTGTGGGGGGTTTGAGCTGTCAGGACCTGCTTGGTCGTCGGTCTGCCAACGCTGAACCAGGTCGTCACCCGGAATCCAGTCTCCATGACGGCCAACAGCGAGTTTCCCGGTCCCATCCAACGTCTATAAAGCCGAACAATGGATTTTGGTGTTTCAAAACCCATTGACACTGTATGACTATGTTTAGCTTGTGTTCTGCTCCTCTCTCTTACCAACCGTCTCTGGAGGAGGGGATCCCTCTCTGAATTGCTCCTCCCAAGGTTTCTTCCATTTTTTCTCCCGGTGGGAGTTTTTCTGGGAGTTTTTCCTTGTCTTCCTTGAGGGTTTAGGTTGGTTGAGGGGCAGTTCTATGGGCGCATGTGAAGCCCTCTGTGACATGCTTGCGTGTAAAAAGGGCTATACAAATAAATTTGATTTGATTTGATTTGAACACACAGTCATACACAATTCTGTCATCTGTAGGATTAGAAATATGTTCAAAAAAGCTAGTGCTGTACTGAGTAAAAAAGAACTGTATGCGACACAAATGTGTTTTGAATTTATATCTGATCGTCTTCACTGATATTGGTTTGATGAATCATATTTGAATTTGTTTAAGAAGATTTAGAGTTGAGGCATGTGTTATCTTTTTTCCATTTGTGCTAATGGTAAACATTATGCAATTGCATTTTAGCATAGTTTTATCTTATCTTTATAATGCTTATCTGGTTATTTACTGTACGTGAAGAGACTGCCCAATGTAACAAAAAAACTATTGTGGAAAAACCATTTGCCAACTTCCCACAGTTTTTACTGCAATTCAGTTAAAACAGTAATTAAAGAGCGGAATTGCATGGACAGAACAAGATTATAGCCTATTCTGTATTTAGTGTTTTCTTGTCCACAAATGTGTGGACTAGGCAGGAAAGTACTTTTTTACAATCCAGGTTTGCAACTCTTTCAACTTGTAAAAATATGTCAAATGTTATATTAGCAAACCTTGAAAGACCTTAAAAGATGGCATTTAAGTTTCAGGAGTTATAAGGAATTCAGTCCTCTTGTTTATAATCCGATACTCATCCGATAATTCAGTTAATAGGAATAATCCAAGCCCAGGACTTTCCAAATACTAGACAGACCGAACCCCCCCCCCCCCCCCCCCCCCATGACTCTAAAAATACAACCTGGCTTTGTGTCTTCATGACACAAAGAACAGATGTTAACAGACTGTACACAACACATGGATTTCTAATTTGTAAACTTGATCCAATATATTCTGCCTCGATATTATCTGAAGTGGGGTCCTGAGATTTCCAAGGGACATAGAACACACTCAACATACAGTGGTGCAGCCTTGAATATACAGTATACTGTTAATCTCTCCTATGACCTTCAGCCTGCCTGGTAGGCACTGTGTATTGGGTCGTGGGCCATCCTTTCTGTCAACATCAGTCTCTATCCGAACAAAGCAGAGGGACACTATGACTTGGACCGCAAGCATCAATGAGCACATTGGTCACCTGACAGGAAGAACCAGGGCAGTGGGTGACTATCAAGTTCACATAACAGCTTGTCCCATATCCCCTTACAGTGTCTTTCTATTATTCAAGAGCTTCAATCCACAAACCACACCGGTCCTGCAGGGAGGACACCTGTCTCGTACTCAGTATGAGTCCACCAAAGGAAAGAAAACATGGGCCTTATAGCTGCAAACTCAACTATACCAAATTCAACACCAAATACTTAACAACAAGCCAAAGTATTTGAGCTTGTCATGCTTTCCTAGCAGTGAGAACCTTTTTGCGGATACTAGAATGTTTGCAGCGGCAACAAAGAACTTTGTGAAGCAGGTCGGGGACACAGGGCGTCTGATCCCCGTGCCCAGCTTGAGCGAGGCTGACCGCTACCAGCCCCTTAGCCTGGTCACAAGGAAGAGGAAGAGGCATTTTTGGAAGAAAACGAAATATGCCTCAACCCCATTCTCACTAAAAGACATCCTGGTGGGTGAGAAGGAGATCACAGCAGGTACATAACATTGCATGAAGGGAATTTCATTTAATCTAAAGTGAGACAAAATGATTGCATGTAGTCAATTATAACTTAATGTAAGATTGATAAGGGCAACAAATGCTGTATTGTGTATACTGTATTTGACTGGTTGTCCTAATCTGTGTAACCATATAGGTGTGTCATCCTACCAACTCCTCAACTATGAGGACAAGTCAGACGTATCCCTAAACGGCAGACTTGGAAACCACCTTATGAATGATGTGGGATTCAACATCAGTGGCTCGGACTCTGTGGCAGTCAAAGCCTCCTTTGGGATTGTCACCAAGCATGAAGTGGAGGTGCCAACTTTACTCAGGGAACTCACCTCCAGGTACACACCAGACCGGAAAACTCTGTTTCATTCAAGTGTTGATCCAGTTGGAAGTCATTGCCAAAAGGCATTTGTGTAGACAAGAGGTACTGTTTACACATGGGCCTACTCATTAATAATGATATGCATATACTGTTTCTGACTTTTGCGTTCTGGCTTTTTCTCCATCCCACCATCCTCAGGAAGGTGGATCTGGATCATTGCCTCGTTCGTCAGTCTAAGGAAAGTGGGCGGAGTGTTCTCTGTGTTGTCATGGAAAGTATACGCACCACACGCCAGTGTTCTCTCACCGTCCATGCAGGCATGCGAGGGACTACTATGAGGGTAAACACACACTTACACACACTTACACACACACACTGACACCTGAGATGTGTGTTAGTCAGGGTTAAGTTAAGCGTTGAACGGTTGATCACCTGCTGTCTCACCTACTGCTGTACAACAGTTTCAGATCGACGATGGTCGGAACCCCAAAGGGCGGGACAAGGCCATAGTTATTCCAGCTCACACCACCATAGCATTCAGCATATTTGAGCTTTATGTTCGGATCGATGGTCGACTAGGTAAGTTACACATTAAGGGTTATGTTCATACAATCACACTGTGTCAAAAAACTCACCATTCTCTCTCTCTCTCTCTCTCTCTCTCTCTTTGTTACACACACATGCCTTCTACACTACGTTTACAGACATATGTGTGGCCCCGGATTCAATGGGTGGATTTGAAAAGGAGCAGATCAGAGAACAGCTGGGAGGCTTCATTGGTCGCTTCTCTATGGGACGCCTACGAAGGTTCTTATCCGGAATTGTCTACGGCAACCCCTTCAGAGCAGGTTGGACACATCCAACTTCCTGGCTCCACCTCGCATTTCAATAGCAGAACTACGACTAATCAAAAATATCTGACGAAGCTTTGTTGAGAAACTGACTTCTCATTTACTGCACACAGTATGGGTCGAAAGAGAATTTGGAAAAGTATAAGGTTCAAATCTGCACACTCAGTTTAAACTGAGATTTCTCCAATTCTAATCCCCATAACCCCCTCTTTTGCTGTCTTTTTACTCTTTTTTCAGATGACCGGACATTCGAGGAGCTCACCCAATCAGACACCTACATGGATGACGTGGTGACTGACTACTATGAGAAAGCAGCCAGCATGACAGACCTCTCTACCACCTACCTGAGGGAGAGCTCGCACACCCGTGTCAACCTCCTCAACCATAACATCCCGAAAGGTCCCTGCTCTCTCTGCGGCATGGGACACCAGCGGAGGGAGACGGTCTACGGCTGTCTGGAGTGCTCCACCGGCGGGCAGAAGTACGTCCGGCTCCACGTGGTGCCCTGCTTTGACCTCTGGCACAAAACGCTGAGGTGAAAAGGTCTGGCAAGATCCTTCTGTTAGTCCCTAAGCCCTCTAGTCTCTGTCCTTCATCCACCCTGCGGCAGAGATGAAGGACATCTGCCGGTGGTTGAGGGACCAAAGCCCCTTGGGATCCTGTCAGATTGACTGAACACTTGTGTTTAGCATCACAAGCTTATTTCTGCCGGCTTTAGACTGTCTTTTGGAGGCGGATTTGGGGAATTTGTTACATCTTTGTGATATGAAATCGGTTGAATTATGTTGTGTATTGGATTTTAAATAAAAATACAAATATTGGTTTGTCCCACAATTTAGCACAGGGTGTGAAACTTAAGTATGGTAGGAGTCAAAGCCTGAAATATAACAGTTTGTGTTGGTAGCTGACCTGAACAGCAGTGCTCTCTATGTCCAGTAGATGGCATGAGTGGGCTCACATGGGAAGTCAAGTAACAGACCAAACTTCCTGTCTGGACTGTATGCAATTTACAAATTCAATTCAGAAATTACCTGAGATCTTTGTAGGTCTGCAATGAGCACTGCACTGTTTAATGGCTATACATTCTTTATTTTATTTTAAACATATCAAAACTCTTACACAAAACAACAGAGTGGATTTATTGAAAGAGACATACACACAGGGTTAATAAATAAAGGTTGTTTACATTCAAATGTTGGAAGATATGCGATTAAAAAACGAGTTTTCAATGTTCATTCTACTCAAATGGTTTAAAGGCTCACATTTTAAACCTCCCAGTTTGTCCCATAAGCACTACAAAAACAAGAGACGAGTCATTCCATAAAATGAACAGAACATTTTAAGACAACAGTGCTCGAGTCATTTCGAACTCTTTTGAAATAACTCAACTGTTTTACAACAGCATAAGTTGTGTGTGACCCATACTTTGTGTAACCCATTCACGGTATAATACCCGTACAACGCGTAGTATACGGTAAAACGAGTAGTATACAGTAAAACGCGTAGTATACAGTAAAACGCGTAAAAACTCTACACACATACATACGCAAATACTGTACAAGCAGGGATATTCAGGTGTAGTTTCATTCAGGCATAGTTCAGACATTGGGTCAGCATGGCTGTTCTTCATTCACCAATAGTACAGAGTCACTGGATGAGATCGGTGACAGTGATCCTCTGTGCCATCATTCATCATGATCCATCATGATGGTTCCTAAGTAACCGATGTTCCATTCTCTAAAACAGATAAACACAAACAAAGTCCATTATAAAATAATTGTTTTAGAATATTACATTTCTGCAAGAGCTAGATAATACAAGGTAAAAAATTATGATTCTAAATTATAATGGTATACAGTCCTAGGTAATAAATCTAGTGGTGGCCTGAATCAACCAACAATCATGTTGTCATTAGTAATGCTGTGACTAATTCAACAACACCAACTGTGGTCAAACATACCATTCAAACTAGCATCTTCTTCAGCTCTGCTCGAAGTCATCAGTTTGTCTTCTGAATAAAAACATACACAACACGATTTAAAGGTAAGCTTTTCCCTCTTCACACAGACAAGCAAATCATGGGTTTACTGACAAAATATATAACCTATCTCATTCCGATGTCTTTGGAGGTACTGCCGAGTATGCACCTTTTTTTACCATATTCCAAATTACTTTCATAAGTTAAAATAGGAGTCTCACCAAATGCTTATGGTGTCAACATTTGTAGTAGTCCTACATTTGTATATTGAAGCTCACCTTCTTTTGGCACCTTTGTTACTGCATCCTCAGCAGCTCCAGCTTGGACGTCGTTCTCTGATTGGTTAATCTCCGGGGACTCTTGGTCACCTGCACCAGCACATTCTATACAGTGACTCATATTAGGTTAAATGATGGGTGATGCATATCACATTTTGTAAAACACTTACCAGAGTTTCCCTGTTTTCTCCAAAAGCCTAGAAGGGTCAAGAGATGCATAATTAGACAGACATGGGGTCAGTGTGGTCTAGAAATGGAGCAGACTCACGGGTTGTACCTCTTAAGGCTTGTATTATATAAGACCATTTTAAAAGACCCTAAGACTTCCAAGCACGGTCAATTAAAGAATCGATCGACTCTTACCTGTTTCCCAAGGCATGGATTCTAAGGAACAGTCAAACAAGAGAGTTAGATTTGCTCCTAAATGAGTACTTAGGGAGTTAGATGTTTGTAATCAGAGGAAAAGAAAACATGACAAAAGAAAGAGATAGTATCACCGTACCTGTCTCATAAAACCAAACTCCTGGGAAATACAGAAATACACCATTCAGATTCAAACATTTGAACATGCCAAGTTACAAAAAACAAAAACATTAACTATCTGTCTTCATTAGGAACATAATACATATATATATATATATATATCAAAGAGAACCATATGCAGACCTAGTCTTTTATACTTCAATTAAAAGGTTCCCAGTGACAACTTGAACATGAAACATGAAGATACAAATCCAAATGGTCCTCACCTGATTTACATTTGTGCATGAAAACGAGCACAATGATTGCAGTGATTAATAAAACGAAGATTGAAATACCAATCAGGGTCTTTGCCGTTAGCACTGTAAATAAAAGATAGTAAAGTCATTTTAAATCTATACTTATCTTGGATAGTTACCATCTGCAAATAGTTCAATTTTGGTTCCCTGTAAAACCATGAAACATTCATGGAACACTTCTTTCTACATTTTCATGGTTCCAAAACATGCTTGCTAAAATATGTCTGGAAGGTGTATGGCATACTCTACATGTTTTTAGCCCACGGGCCTCGCCTGAAGGAGTCAGTTCTGTTTTACCTGGAACTGGAGAATACAATGTGTTCCTGTGGGGTGCACTCTCCATCTGGCTCACACTGTTCTCCATCATACAGGTGAATGCTTCAGTATTTTTATTTTCATGTATATGGGTTTTGTCTGAAACTTCGAGTTTCGCTTCATCTGCTTTCCAGGAGTAGGTCACTGTCCCGGCTTCAGCGATGTCTCCCTCACAGGTCAGAGAGCATGAGGTCATGTGTGTGTCACAGATAGAGTTAATTCTGGGTGTAGGGACTTCGTCTGTCAATGGGGAACAGATAAAGCCATTGGTTAGGAGATATATCTATTCCCACCCTCCTTTTCTCTCACAAATGCATGTACTATTATATGCTATGACGTGCCAGTATACTGTTGAAAGACAAAACACACAATTTCTCACTTACTGATCACTGATATTTTAATTGACTTATGTTGTGTGTGATTGAACTCAAAATAGAAAATTCCACTGTCTGATATCCGCACGTCACGAATTGAAATATGTCCAGTGGCAATGTCCAAAGTTGTGCGATTCTTGAATTCACCATACACGGTTGTTTTAAAGAAGGGGTCCCACTCTACCACCTTGTTGGCGTTTAGTTTCCAAAGGATGTGTTGTACAGGCGTATTTATGCCACCTGGAAGCGCAAGCTGGTCGCCAACTTTTAAGTAAATGGTATCTGGAGAGAAATAGATTGCATTAGTAAAGAACCGACGTATAGTAAAACATTGTTGAATAGGCAAATATAAGGTCAATTTATGTTGTGCTCTTAAAACATTCAGCAATTCACGTTTTAATTAAAAAAAAAGTTGACAGGAGTAACGTTCTCTAAAGTAAAAGTCAAAAAGTTTAAACGGTAAAAGTAAAACCATATGTAGGCTATATAACGTCGACAAGTTGATAAGCTAGAAGGCTACGCCCATTGACCCCAATGAATGCTAACGTCAAAAACACTACCATCAGGAATTTAATCAAAATCCGTACTTGTCTTTGATACTGAGAAAGCGCATCAGTAGTAGCTCGAATAAGTAGACTTTCTTGACATTGTAAATGAAGAATTGTCTCTACAGTATGCCTATATCCAGTTTTTGTCCTTCATAGTTTTACTTTTCCTACAGTAATTTAGCCAAGCTGGTCAACAGCGCAGTAGTCTATAACGTATACTTACTTGATTCGGTCGCCTTCACAGTATTTACCAGAACGAGTAACACAAACATCTTTGAGTTCATCCTGACTAATACAGTTTAATTGCGAGAAAGGGAAAACGTGTGTCTTAACGCAAATCAAATGTGACTCGCTAGGACAAAAACGAAAATGAAAGTAGGATGTCAGGCTTGTACGTCATGTCAGTGAATTACGTAGGCTAGGCTAAATGTAAAGCAATGATTTTTTTTTTTTTTTGCCATAGATATCTTTTGAAGGGTTTGGGCCATTTTAATATTACCTTATCAATCAATCAACTTTGTATGCATCTTAGTATGCTGGCCCACTACACCTAATCACCAGAGGCAGTAGAGGTTCTATGATGACGTTTATAAATTCATGAGTGCATTATAAAGTCAAACTGAATCAACTAAATATGTTCAATTTAACAGCTAAACATTTATTTAAATTAGCTACTTTCAGCAAAAATATCAAGTTTCCAGGACGTTGGAACAGTGCAAACAATGATGGTTCAGACAACATTATTTCAACAAAGTCATTAAAACAGGTTCAGCCAAGTCATTCAGCCAAGGTTAAGGAAGTTTCAAGTATTGTGGCTTTCAGCAAAGACATTGTCCTTATTAAGGTAACACAAAAAGTTAAGGCTATTCCACCATTTTCTTATAATGAAAATAGTCATTGTTTCAATGGTTGGTTGAAGGGTCCAAAACTGATTTCATATGAAAATATTATCAATCTCAAATTCTCAAGATCTTCTCATTATAAATTAATCAAAGCCGTCTCCTGTGTTGAATTTGTTTAACACCCAACCCACATTTATAAAAGCTTTAACATGAATACACTTTGGAGGTACTGCTAAGTACAAGTAACCTAACCAGAACAGACAGTACAATGAGGGCCACATCTGGGTCAACGCACAAAAACTATTGTTCATTGAGTGACAACTTTTCACTGGCATGGCAACATCTGTTCATTTCATAGGCCTCCCTGGTCAATACAAAACCATGCAGACTTGAAGGCACATGTGAATGTTGGCAGCAATCGTTAGTTGTTGTGATACACTTCAATGGTTTGTGGCAGAGTCCTGAGCTTGCCTTAGGATCCTCTGCAACTCCTGAATGCAGGGCACAATTATGGAGCTGTGCACTTGTGCCATCTTAAACCTAGAAATCAAGAAAAAAAAGAATGTTTCATGAGCATGTCAAACTTGCATTGCTTGTAGCCTATATCTTGGTATATTCCACAGTTATATTTTCCTTTAAGTCAGACTAGCCAGTTTACCGTCTAAGGAGCTCTGTGGCTCTACTCAGCAGAGGGGGCTGGTGCTGGAGAGCAGTGAGGCAGTGTGCAGCCAACACGCTGAAACACTGCTCCCTCACTGTGTTGTGGCTGCTGGTGTCCCACTGGGGCAACTCGCTCGTGTAGCGCCACCCCACCAGGGCATGCTCTAGGACCGAGTCCCAGTCCTCCCTCTGCAGCAGTGCTCTTCCACCTTCCTGGCATGAAACCTTAGAACAGAAACATTAATTAGACATTCTCGTGGATCAATCTTAAGAAAGACATGAAAGACATGAAGAAAGCAAAGATAATATCTATTACAGAAGGAGTATTAGGCAAAATAGACTGTACAGCGTTGTCTCCGATGAACAACCTTCACTCACCTTAAATGCCACCAAGTGTGGGAAGGCCTTTCTGTAGCAGTGTGCATCTCTGTTTGACTCCAGCCGTGAGTATGGTATTGACCTGTAGACGTTGGCCTTCTTTAGGTGAAGGTCCTCTTGTAAGAGTTTCAAGTCTGAGGTTGGTGTCTGGGCGTGCTGTCTCTGTGACTGATACACAGACAAATGTAGATATTTGAGAATAGTTTGAAAAGCATTTGAACACTATACCTCCAACAATTGAATGTCACACATCTGTTAATTTAAGTAGTAACTCATTGTGAGTTCAATCAGATGAAAGGAGACGGTAGCATCATTATCTTCACCTGTTTAGTGATAAGGGATTTGATGTGCTGCACCAGCTGCTGCTTTGAGAGAAGAGCCTGATTGTCCTCCATCTTGTCACTGTGGTCATCATGGAGACTGAGTGGTCTGATGAGGGTTGTATCTACTGTGCAAAATGAGTTAAATGAATCACAGGCAACTTCTTTGAGTTCTTTTTATTCATTTATTTCTAACATGTAGTTGCCAAGTAATATATTAGGGTGGATATTCAAGATGTTGGCACACAAGGTACAGAATAGACCCCACTGGTCCTGATTTTGAAGGGAAAAACTTGAAGCAAACTTATACATGGTTGTGTTACAGTGTGTCCAATCAATAATGTGAATCCTGACTGAAAACTGGAGGTGGAACTTACACGACTGCCCACGCCTGGAACTGATGTTGAGGTTCCTACTTCTGGTTGTGGCAGACAACGGGTCCAATCGGGAACTCAGAATCTCCATGTAGGACCTTCGTATCCGGGCTACAATACATCGACAAAACGTAAACTTTAACTTTGCATGTTACAAGATTGGTTAATGACAACGCCATATTTATCAGGATGGGTTCGCTATGCAATCAATAAAGAACACCAAAGCGTGGTTTATCAAGTTAGCTAGCGTTAGCTACAGATGCTTGCTAGCCAGCCATCTGCTTGGAGAACAGTGTGATTGTCTATGATTGCGCGCGTGCCAATGAGACGTAGGTTAGCTATATGGAGTTGGCGCGTGGAACATCAACACTTTCTTTACAAATATATAAGAATGTGTTGTCAGCTAGCTAGCAATCTCTAGTTTAGGAAGCTAGACATCAAGCTGTGGTTAGTAGTTAGCAAAGTAGTGTCACATACCTGCAATTTTGGGCTGTGGGGGACAAATTTCCATCAAGGCACGTCTGGGCTGACATATAGCTGCCATTGTACAATACTTATTTAAAAAAAAATATACACTATTTATTTGCCCTTGACCCAAAGTTTCTGTTAGCCTTCGAAAACTAGTTCGGTAGCTAACTATCCTGGTAAAATGAAACAGAGACCCTCGGTGTAACGGTAAATGTTTATAAAAATATAAACACGTAAATTATTAAAAGTGCATTGACAGTCCTAAACTAACTGTTGATAGTCTGCTATACAAACTACATATCTAACTAAGGTAAGCAAATCAGAAAAGTACTCTTCCCGCGTATGCTAAACTCAAATGAAGAAGAGGCGCAACTTGCATGAACAAGAATTTGCCGCGCGGGCGTGGTTTAATTTGGCTTCAACCACCAATTGGTCAACGTCGGCCAGGCGCAAAATGTTAAGGCGATGAACATAAAGGAAACAGAGGAAACGTGAAAAAAAGAAGCTTACTGTTGATTTCCTAAAATGTTATCTGTGCAATCTATAAGGAAAGACATTACTCAATAAAATATATAAAAATAAGCAACGTGTTCGTTTCCAGCATAATACTCCTAGGCTACATGATTAGATAATAAGTCAGTCAACAATAGGAAAACAAAAAGAAGGTATAAAAATCTTTATTGTTAACCATATCAAGATAACCATATGTAACTATTACACTGTATAGACCATCTCTGAGAAGATTACACTCATAATACATCAATAACCAATCATACATCTTTATGTACATTATTGCCAGTGAATGACTCTTTTGCCATGAACTTGGGACATATCTGTACTACAGGATGCACATCAGATAACATCAAAAACGATACAATAAGAACATTATTATTATTTATTATCTACTTACACTAGTATAATGTCACAGTATTTGATCTGCAATTTGCAGTAACAGGTCTACATCATCAGATCAGTGTGAAAATATATTTTCTTTGTCATATATGGGTTAGTGTTCACACAACGGTAAGTAGAACTGTGTCTGTGCACACCAGAAAATAAAGTTCCTTGCCAGCTTTAGTGTTGTTGCACAGGTAGGATAGCCAATGTATTAAAAGGTTGTCAAGACACCCTTTCAAAATACATTTAGATGGAACCAGAATCAGAAATGTCATATTTTTGTGGGGCGGTTGATCATATTGAGGTTGTTTGCTGGACTTGTGTGTTGGTCTTTCCCTGTGGCCAGAGGAAGAGGCAGGCCTTTGCTCTGACCTGGATTGACCACACTGTTTGTCCCTTTAGGCATACTGTAGCTTTTGGGTTTAGGGATCCTTGTTGGGCCTGGACGTCGGAATGCTTCTATAGGTATCTGTGAGAAGAGATAGAAATAAAAAAGTTCACAACAAATATGTAGTTTACTCTCTGATTCAACTATTTCTGAATTATGCAGGTCCCAAACCATTCAAAACCAACGGTACAAACATCCAAATTCTCACCTAAAATACCTTTGACCACTAGATGGTGCCAAATTATATGTTTTTGAGTGCCTCTGCTGTGTTTCCAAAATGACACCGAGTTTTCATGTAATTATTAAGCGGACATAATGTATAGTGAGAATACATATAATATAATCTGTGCTTTTGGTCTGGTTATCTAAACTCAAAGTCAATGGAATGAGTTTCACCAAACAATAGCAATAAGAGTAAGAGGGGATCTAAAAAGACAACACGGAGTTAGTGTATATTTGGATGTTTCTGTGATGTGGTGTCAAACCATTAACATTGTTTGGATTGCTTTTCTGTTTCCTGGAGAATCAGCTCCTTAACTGTCGTATAATGTAATGTTGGTATCTGCAAAATTCTTAAAATGTAAATAGATATATTTCTCAGTGTTGCCACATGGTGAATTCACATACTAGTCATCATTGCTCTGAGAATATGTGCTTGTATGTTTTGTGGTCTTTAGGAACAATTGATCACTATTCATCAAAGATCTCCTTTGTGAATCCCACACCTATGCGGTAACATCTAAGCTGTTGAAGAATTCAAGGATAAGGTCAGTTTGGTGTGGTTGCTTATGAGGATGAAAATCATTATTTGTACGATGGACAGTACTGTGAACCTAATGGGGTCATACATCTGAAACATGGTTTTGGGCAGAGCCTAATCCCTTTAGTAAAGGCAGTTGACCAAGAAATCTCTACAGAGGTCATGTCAAGGAGGCCGTGATGTTGATGTTACACTGGTGACCCATAATTAAATGTCTCTTATTGAATCCCAGGAGGAGGATAGAGTCAGGGTTTGCACTTCTTATGCCAGGGACCAGCATGTGTTCTGCAATACTGGCACAGCTCTCACCATGGCAACCAAACACAGGATTTGTTTGGGGGCCCTTGGATTGGAGTGGTAAAGAGGCACTTTGAACTCAAGTCAAACTTCCCAGGATACTATCTTTTTAACATGGAACTTTGTTTAAAATTGGCCATGTCACTTGACTGGTTTGCTGTTTTCTTATTATGTAAAACACTTCTGTATGTTGAGGTGTGTACATCACCCGGGTTGCTTTGATAAGGGTTAAGTTTCGAAAACTGACCCTGGAAATTGGTCCCCCGAAGAAGTAGAAGGTGATTTAGCCTAAATAGTTTGGTTTGATTTGAGTACAATATTGTATTATTTTAACTACATCTCCATTGTTGCCTTTTTCAGTAGAAGTCAGCCTACAGTGATCATAAATGAGGCATTTGGGGATGTTCAAGGACAAAGAACAATGTCTTTTTTTACTCACAGCTGTTCCAATCCCCATGAATGAATAGCAACTTGTTTGGCAGGCAACTTATTCTTGGACTTGGTCGTTTTGTGTGCCTATGTGTGTATGAGCCAATGCAGTGCAATTTAAATTCTGTCTCTGATCTCATGAATACCAACAGCGGAAGCTTAAGGATTCTAATGATTTTCCTTGCACTTTGCTGAGTTGCAAATTGCCCGTGTCCAGTATGCATGCAACATCAAGCTAGCATATAGTGATACATACATACTTTAACATACAGTGAGCCTATCATCTATCCAAGATGTGAGGTACACCCGTATGTGTGTTGTATAACCAATTTTTCTGAGTAAAGGTTCAATGGCCTCAAATACGCAAAAAACAACAAGTTCAAATATGTGAAATGTTGAAGCAGTGTCGTGTGCTGAATTGCTTTGACTTCAACCCTCTGCAATCAAATTATTGAATAATTAGAAAAATCTGAAAAATAAGTAAGCCTTTTCTGGAAAATTTTGGAAAAGCCATCAAGTACACTTATGGAAGACTTACAGTTAAAATATGTCAGAACCAAGCGAACTTTCCATTGTATCATTAAATAGGACTTCAGATTCACTCATGCTAGTCTTTACTCTCAATAACTGGGTTTCTGTGTTTTGGATGGTGGGAGTAACTATGACATCAGCCTATGAATTTAACCCAACCAAGCAAACACATGTCAGAATCCCTTTTTTTCTTTCCTAGTCTTTTTATGTAAACGCTTCACGTTGTGAACATGGGGGTTCCTCCAGGATCCTGTCTGGTTCAGATACTTAAAAAAATGTAATGAAATGAACTATTGACTGTCACTTTGTCTTAGCTTTCATTGGCACAATACCATTTCAACATTTCAATAAAAATGTACATGCATTGCTTGCAATAAAATCCAATCTGAATATAGATTTTATTCTGGTTCTGTAAACCAGATCATTATCTTTAAACTCCATCATTCATCATGCGTTGTTTTGCACAATTTTGAGTGAGTAAATAAGATATGCAGGCATGGATGAAAAAACTAAAACATATGACAATTTTTGGCACACTTTAATTTTAGAAAAGAAATAAACTTTGACAAATGCAAGTTGTGTAATATGAAGTATAAACAGAATTAAAAGGGTACATCCGTGAATAGTCTTGTTACATGGCAATTCACCATTGAGTGAATACAGTAAGTGCACACAAGAGTTAAACTTAAGTTTCTAGTGCTTTCAAAGTGTTAATTTTTACGGGATGAAATAAGACTTCATGCATGCAAACATCTTTCCAAACAGAATCAAACAAACTAACAAACCAAATAGAACCAAACACATTTACAACTACGACTGATAGAATGGAGAAATTAAAAAATGGATCAGGTTCAAAACAACATCAAACTAAAAAGGTGGATGGGTCGATGAGTGTTGGTGGTGGGTATGATGGGATTTGTTTTGGGGGTGGGGGGCAGTAAGGTATCAGTTATATGCATTACTTACTGTAATATGTGAAGGTCTTTGGATTGGGTTGGAGGTGGGTTTTATAGTGATACTACTAGTGATTTTGCTGTTGCTTTTTGTAGGTGTGCCATTGGACAGTGGAGTTCTTGGCTCCTGCCCAGGTGTATAGCAAGGACTGACAGGCTGGGATGGACTGTTGATACTCTGAATGAAGGGGCTTCCTAAATGTATGTGAATTTTGTTGTCTTCTGTTGTGATGACCTTCGGGCCTGTGCTGTTTGACCTCTGAACCTGCCAGCTGCTCTGCCTCTCTGGTGTCACCCGAAACACGGCATGACCCCCAACAACCTCTACCGGCTCAGTTGACAAGGATCGGTCAGGGGTGCCGGTAGTGACGGACACAATCTGGATGGGTGACATCGCTCGGTCCGGAGTCACAGAGCCAGAAGAGTCTGGAGTCATGGCCCTTGAATAGGCAGCCATAGTGAAAGGTGACACAGCCCTGTCCGGAGTGCAGATGCCCTCAGATGATGACGGCGAACCTTTAGATTTTGCTGGTGGAGAAATGGATGCATTCTGTATAATGGTGATTCTCGGTTTAGGCGGACCTCCACTTGTGGGTATGACTGCAGTGCTGGTGAATGATTGGGTGTTTTCTGTAGTGGGACTGGTGATCTCAAGCATGGCTGTGTTGTGGCCATGATCTGGAGTCACCTTGATGTGCAATGGCTGCCCAGGACTGTGTGTCAAAACCAAATCTTGCTGAACATGGTTTCCATTCAGTCTGGGTTGCACTTTGCCATTGACCAGTTGGGGGCTCTCTTTGCTCTTAAGTAAAGGGACTCTGGCTCTTCTCATGTTGTTGTTCAGGTTATTGACATTGTTGATGAGGGACGGGTTACACTTTGTGAGGGGAAGTTCGTTATTGTAATTTGGATCTTCCTCTGGATCACTCTCCTCGTACAGTTTTCCATTCACCACAGCACGTTCCAGTGGTGCGACGCTCTTGGAGTTGGCTGGCAGATGGTCAGCTGGGTCAGTCTGGACTTCCTTCGTAGACATATGCAGGTCAGAGAAGCGCCGCCCATTCATGCCAGGACGAAGACTCTTGCTGAACCGTCTGTATCTCTCCAGCTCTCTAGTGAGGGTCTCCATCTCTCGAGCTAATTCCTTGTTCCGAACCTCTTGCTGGGTGAGTTTCCTCTGCAAAGTCGAGTGATCATTTTTCATGTGACAGATGGATTCCTCTGTTCCCATGTATTCATGGATTTTCTCTTTTAGGGCTGCCACTTCTCTGGTAAGATGACTAGATTTTGCTTCCTCTTCTTTCAGACGCTTGTATAGGACATGCTCTTGGTTGGATTCTTTCTTTTCTGCCAGTTGGTACTTTGAGAGTTCATTCCTGGATATTTCCAACTCCTCCATCAAGGACATGGCTCTCTCGTGTTCATTAGAGTATCTCTTTTCCAGGGATTCAAACTCGTCCTCTGTCTTCAACAGGTCATCCTCCACCACCTTCATGTCTTTTAATTTGCGTCTCAGTCGTTCGACTTCCTGTGTTAAGTCCTTGACTTTGTTGTCCTCTTGTTGAAAACGATTGGCAGTTGGTGCCTTGATTTGTTCTTCTTTAGCCTTACTCCTTAAGAATTCCCTTTCCACCGCCTCCAGTGATTGCAGCCTCTTTTTCATCATGCTGACTTTGGACTGCAGATCATTGCTCTTTTCCTCCTCGGCTTTGAGTTGAGCCTGGAGTTCATCTCTGTCCTTGGTGGCACTGCACATTCTCTCTTCCAGATCAGCCTTTGACCTCAGTGCTTTCTTGCTCTCTTCAATTAGTTTTTCTGTGACGGTGGTAACTTTGTCCTGCTCGGCTTGCAGTTTGCCTGTGCTGTTGTGGACCTTATCCTCCATCTGTTTGAGCTTCTCAGTCATGGTCTTTCTCTCATCCACAAGCATAACAGTCAGTGTCTTCAATTTGGTGAGATCTTCCTTCAGAGTAAGTTCTGTCTTCTCCAGCTGACTCTCAACAGACTCCAGTTCTTTGACTTTTACTTTCAGGGCATCAAGCTCACTGGACAGAAGCTTGGACACGGTCTTCTCCTTATCCAGATTACACTTCAGCGAACAGCACTCTTGTTTGCTTTTGCCAAACGCGTCCTCTAGTTTTTCCAGATCCATAATCCTCTGGTTGAGCTTGTCCACCTCTGCTTTTAGGCTTCTACTCTGACTGCTTTCCTTCTCCAGTTTCTTGTTGAGGTCTCTGCACTGATCCTCCATCCTGATCAACTCCTCATCCTTCCCCTCCATCTCCAGGACCCTTTTCTGTAACTCCTCCACCTCAGACATGAGGCTGGAGTTGCCGCACTCCCCACGACTGATTTTGTCCCTCAGCTCCTGGAGCTCATCCTCAGACCTTCGCAGAGTCTTGTTGGTCTCCTCTAACTCGTCCAGCTGCCTGCTGAGTGTGGACAGCTTCTGTCGGAGCTGCCGGCTCTGAGCATCCTCATTGGTCAGTTTGGCAGTCATGGCTTCCTGTTCCTGGTGGTGGCGACTGGCTTGGTCGCGTAGCTCTGTCTCTAAGCGAAATACTTTGTTCTCCTCCTCCTGCAGTCTGACATTAGCAGAGCTCACCTCTTCCTGAGCTTGGGAAGTTGTGGTGGTTAGCTCCTGGACCTTAGTTGTCTGCTGAGTTAGTTGTTCTGTAAGACGCTGCTGCTCATCCACAACCATCAACGCAAATGACTTCAGTTTGGTCAACTCTTCCTTCAGGCTGCTGACCTTCTTGTTGCTCTCTTCTTCCTTTCTTATCTGATAAGCCTTCTCCTGGTCAATTAGTAGCTTCAGTCTGGAAAAACAAAACACAAGAGAAAGTTAAGATAAAGAATGAACTTCTCTACAACAGTATTAAGTCAGATATAAATGCAAAAAATGTGTTTAACATATTTATTGATAGAAGGGAATTTGGATACAATGTCATAAATACAAATCCACATTTGTATTTAAACAATGGACAGCAGAGCTATGGCTGAATGGTAATGATGAATCAATAGTTTGAAAACCATATAGACTTGATATATTGTAAACCTTCACTTGCATTTTGGACCCATACACCTGTCTTAGTCCCAATAAAGGCACACAATAAACACTCAAACACTCATGAGAGCCAATTTTATCCAACCATTGAAAATACCGTAAGCATGTAAGAGTTTGAAACTTAATGTCATGGAAACTTTCACAGATCATAAATTCCCCTGTGTTTAACTATCCCAGGCCCATTGCCGAAAATACATTCAGGGCAAGTTTTTATTTCCCCTAATGCCAATTCCTTCACAAATGTTTTATTAAACTCCTAAATAGATCTATGTAATCATAACCGATAACCAGGACTCACCAAAGAAAACCAAAACACTTAGGGATTTACTTTACATTTGTCTTTCCAAACATGTATGATAAAGTGAATAAAGAGCTTTGAAAATCACTCAGGAAGAGCACCCTCTACATAATTTTTGAACTGTCTGTTCTGATCTCTCTTTCCAACTAAACAGATCTGGAGTGCTGATTGTTTGCACTGACCCAAATTTTAAAGTCGAGTCGAGTTAAAGCTTTAGACTTGCCTCAAGAGACTACTTCTCTGTGCTCAGAACATTAGTTTAACAACCAATTTGGTGGGTAGTGGTAAAATGTATCGTGTTGTGGGCCTGTAGTTGTGTTTCTGTCTTTTTTTTACCCAGTTTATTTGCGTCAAAGACATACATTGTATCGTACATTACTGGGAGTATATGGGGGAAGTCATGGCCATGGTGGCTGGCATGCAGTACAACACCAGGCCAAATGCCAGCAGTGTTGGAGGGGATGTTATGACTTGTGTGTGCGCAGCTGCCAGCGTGCTCCACAGATGTCGCACTGGCATGGAACAATCCCTTAATTAAGGAGTTCCTCTACCCCTCCCACCTCGAACTCCCTCACCACCAGTACCACTACTTTATATACAGAGAGGAATCAACCCCCCCCCCCCCCCCTTTCCAGAGTCAATTGCGGCGTAGCTGGGCAGAGCCCCCTCAGTGACTCCACGAAGCCTCCAGTGTCGAATCATGATGTCATCAAGGCAGGGCGGGTCCCCCTCTCACCCAACCTACTATGTGTCACCCCCGTGTGTTGGGCTGCCGGGGATGGAAGGAGCAGGGGGGGAAGGCAAAAGTAAATGATTGAATGTATTCCACATGTTCCAGTGTGGCAGGGAAAGATCTGATCAAAGCTGATTTTAGGTTTATCATCTGTATTTCACTGTTTTTTGTGGCTGTTAATAATGGCTCAAGTGATTAAAACTTATGTAACATCTGGTCCCATCTAATTCATATACCTAAAACAGGAAGATTTAATAGTTCCCTTATTTTTCAATAGGAAGACTTTCTTCTGAAGTCAGGTTAGTTGAGCATACAATCCTTGGCAAAGAGAGACCATGAGTAAAGCTCTCTCTAATGCCTTATTGTAATCTAAATTGACCCTTATCACTTTACTCTCACCACTGTTTATTCAGTGATGTAATGAGTCCCTGGATTGGACTTCAGACTGGCCAGCCAGTCAACGTATTTCCTCCAGTCGGAAAAATTCATGCTTAACATAACTTGTAGACCTATAGGCTATCCAAGACTGAGAAATGCACTGTGTATTGTCTGTCATGTGTTACATGAAATTTATCAAGGTAGGATATTACACTAAATTAATCACTTGACCCAAGAACATTTTTTGTTCTATAGGAATGTAATTTGACTATGTCCCATGGTCTTAGTAATCCTCTTTAAAATGTATTAATTAAATACAATTCTATAAAACACTTGTAAATACACTACCCCGAGAAATTAAGATGCTATAAGAATGGTTCAGAAATCCAACAGCATGTCATCTTTTGTAGTGTATAACTAAAAATGTGGTTAAAATCCTCCTCAGTATACCCATATATCAGTATAACTCATGTCACTCATATTATTACTCAGATTTAACTCATATTTTACTTGACTGTTAATTGCATGGTACTTTACATCTAAATCTTAACTATATTACTTACATCGTCACAGTTCTTTTTCACAAGCACATTTTAGTTGCTCAAAAATGGTGCACTCCCAAAAGTAGTAAATATGTCATGGAAAGTTGTACAGACTGCACAGTAAGCAGTAATAATGTTGTGGGGTGTGGGTAGGGAACAGATGGTGATTCAACCCATGCATACCCTTTTGATATGATACCTAAGCTCACCAACACACAGGATGTCAGCAACCTGAATGTTAAATAACTGACTTACTGAAACAATTCACAAGAAATGTGAATTGTGAATTATAAAGAGTGAGAGGAGGTCTGAAAGCAGTGTAAAAATATGAATTAAAATATGCTTATGGTAAAAATTACATTCAGGAATTAGTGCATCATCACTGACTAACAAAAGATATTCCCTCGCATATACATGAGAAACAATGATCTAAGAAACTCAGGCTCCAATTTTCTGCCAATTTAATGTTGGCAGTAGACTTAAGTTTGGGCATGTGTATTGAGTATTTTGGCCATGTCTGTGTCTAATTTAATTTCCTATAACTGATTAAATCGGGCTATGTAGAGGGATTCATGTAAATGCCATGTATTCATGTCAAGATAGATTTGTTAGTGAATTGGTAGGTGTCCTTTAAAGCACATTGAATGAGTTTGCGTTGGGCCAGTAGATGGCAATCTGTCAGCAGCCCTGACAGTTCTCTACGGTAAACTACAGTCAAAATTTAAACATGAGAAACAAACCAGACTAATTTGACTCTAGTTAAGACATAAATCTACTGCAGACAAATGAAAGATTGTATCATTTGTAAATTTAAGTAAAGCCGTATGTACTGTATCCTTCAAATCTGCAACAGATCTTCCCAAAAATCATCCTTTTTCATTATTTCAGTCATCTAGCCCTCTCTTGAAGTTAATATATTTGAAAAAGTAACAACAACAACAACAAAAATATTTAAAAAAACGGTTCAAAGGATCTTGCCTGAGAAACATGTTTTAACTTACATAGACAGTATCTTGGGACACTTATTAAGAGGGACTTCATAGTATAGTAATTGCTTAACAAGTGTTTAAGAACAAGTAAGGTACAGGTGTCTCAACAGCAATGTTGTATCAATAAGATAAATAGAATAGGCAAATAATATATACCAAAATACAATTTGTGAATTACATAGAAAATATATATTTTAATCATAATGCTATTTAAAGTGGTACATTAGGAGTAATTATCTGCTTGCTAAATATTTTTAGAACGTTTTTTACCTACTTTTGGACAAAGCTACTTCTAAATTTATTTAGAAACCCCACAATCTTTCAATCTAGAAAGTTATCACAGCACTCACTTACAGCTCAAGATTTACATGTAAAGAATGACCACAGTTTTAAAAGTTTCAAAACCTGTACAGAGAACCCAAACTTTCAGTGCTTTGCCTCTTACCTGTGCCATACGTCTATCCAACTCTCACTGATTGAAGCTCAATCCTTGGCTGTACTCTCAACTCTCTCATCGACTGTGGTGTGGACATTCCAGCAAGGAAACCAAACAATAAGAGATGTGCTCACTGCATGCTCCCTGCCCATAAGTATTACATCATCACCATGTCCTTATATGGAGCTTTATGCTCTACTGGCTCTCAATGGGGGTGTGCTCGTCGGTGTGTGTGTGTGCGTGCGTGTGTGTGTGTGAGAGAGACATGGAGAGAGAGTGTCAACCAACGTAAAGAGTGTGTTTGTCTTAAAAACAAGGAAAGAAAAGTGTGATGTGTGTAACATCTGCAATATCTGTTCTCTCTGTCAGTGCTTAAGAGAAGAAGAAACCAGAGAGTGAGGAGAGACAAGTGGTTTAGGCTACAGCATTTCCTTCTGGCTTTCCTCAGGAAAGGTCATTCATTCTGTCAAGAAATTTGTCCGTAAAAGACCCCTTAGTAAGACAATCTGTGGGTGGATTATGTATGTATTTTGATAAATAAATGTAAATTGTGTTGGACACCATAGTACAGAATAATAAACAACAGTATGTTCCATACTGTGCCTTGGTAATTAATCGAAGTATCCAAATCAATACATCCACACTAAAATTATTACATATGAACTTATTTAGACTTAACTTATGTTCACATTATGTTTTCAAATAATTACAATTTGAAACAATAGGTTCAGTTGATTTTATGTAATAGTGATAGTGATAAACATGATCACATTCCTTCTTCCGTCTTCCTGTTTGAAAAGCTCCTATTGTTCATTGGAAGAAAATCTACTGTTTGCTTGAACAGCAGAGAGAACTCAGCATCCGAACGGATTTACTGGGGCATCAGTCATGTTCATTAGGGTGAACCAAGGAAACATAGAGACATGTTCTGTCTGGAAAGTTTTAAATCACTTGATATGTCACAGTTTGTACAATGGCCTGGAGTCTGCTGCCAAATCAATGTAGGGAGGGTTGCCAAAAAGAAGGAAATAGAGATGTCTCTGAGAACATCCAACATCATTTTGTTCTGTTGTCCAGAACAAATAGATGTCAGTCACCACACTAAAATAAGAAAGCCTTATGGCAAGTAAGGTTATTTATCCTATAGTATGTAATGCTGCTGTCTTTTGAAAGACTTTTAAAAGACTTGATTGTCACATACTATTTTCTAATAGATTGCCGAACGTATGTTTCAGCTCCTTACTTGTTTACCCCAAAATAAATAGTTTGTTGGAACAAACACACACCTCTAAATAGAGACCCAAAATAGATATGCCTAGTTACCGAATTTGGACATTTCCAAAGGCTTTGGGGCTCAACAAGCCAGATGTTCAGATTTCTCTGTAACAGTTGGCCAAACAAACAAGTTAGCTTTGTGAACATCTTCCAAATGGCAAATAATGGCAAAATGAAGCTGTGTTATGCAACGTTCTGGTGCAAGCTCTTCCTCTGACACAGTGACGAGAAATGTTAAGTGTGAGGATTGAATTGCCTGTTTAAATAACTTGTGTGTTTTCCCCAGAACAGTTTTTGGCCACCTCATGCTGGAGCAATTGCTCCTAAACCTCATGATCCAGTGTCATATACAGTGCCCTCCAAAAGTATTGGAACAGTGAGGCGAATTCCTTTATTTTTGCTGTAGACTGAAAACATTTGGGCTTGACATCAAATAATGAACGTGAGACCAGAGATCAACGTTTCAGCTTTTATTTCCAGGTATTTACATCAGGATCTGATGCACAACTAAGAAAATATCACATTTTGTTTGAATCCACCCATTTGTCATGTGATCAAAAGTATTGGAACAGATATACTTAAAACATATTTAAGTGAATAAGACTTAATATTTAGTTGCAAATCCTTTGCTTTCAATAACTGCAGCAAGTCTGTGACCCATTGACGTCACCAAACTTTTGCATTCTTCCTTTTTGATGCTTTCCCAGGCTTTCACTGCAGCCTCTTTCAGTTGTTGTTTGTTTTGTGGGGTTCCTCCCTTCAGTCTCCTCTTAAGCAGGTAAAATGCATGCTCTATAGGGTTTAAGTCTGGAGATTGACTTGGCCAGTCTAATACCTTCCATTTCTTGCCCCTGATGAACTCCTTTGTTGTTTTGGCAGTGTGTTTTGGGTCGTTATCTTGCTGCATGATGAAGGCTCTGCCAATCAGTTTGGTTGCATCTTTCCTTAAATTGGCAGACAAAATGTTTCTGTAGACTTCCGAGTTCATTTTGCTGCTGCCATCATGTGTTACATCCTCAATGAAGATTAATGAGCCCGTCCCAGAAGAAGCCATGCAAGCCCAAGCCATGACATTACCTCCACCGTGTTTCACAGATGAGCTTGTGTGTTTGGGATCATGAGCAGTTCCTTTCTTTCTCCAAACTTTAGCCTTTCCATCACTTTGGTAAAAGTTAATCTTTGTCTCATCAGTCCATAAAACTTTGTCCCAGAATTTTTGAGGTTCATCTCTGTACTTTTTGGCAAATTCCAGCCTGGCCTTCCTATTCTTCTTGCTAATGAGTGGTTTGCATCTTCTGGTGTAGCCCTTGTACTTTTGTTCATGAAGTCTTCTGCGAACAGTAGATAGTGATACCTTCACTCCTGCCATCTGGAGGTTGTTGCTGATCTCACTAACAGTTGTTTTAGGGTCTTTCTTTACAGCTCTCACAATGTTTCTGTCATCAACTGCTGATGTTTTCCTTGGTCTACCTGTTCGACGTCTGTTACTTAGTACACCAGTAGTTTTCTTCTTCTTCAGGACATTCCAAATGGTTGTACTGGCTATGGCCAATGTTTCTGCAATGGCTCTGATTGATTTTCCATCTTCTCTAAGACTCACAATTGCTTGTTTTTCACCCAAAGACAGCGCTCTGGTTTTCATGTTGTTTTCACCTCTGAATACAGTCTGCATAGACAAAACCTATCTTACCCAATCTGAACCTGAGTGTAGACATTCAGTGGTATTTATTGATTGAATAATGTATGTAATAGGACACACCTGGGCAACAAAACACACCTGTCAGTCACATGTTCCAATACTTTTGCTCACGTGACAAATGGGTGGGTTCGAACAAAAAGGTGATATTTTCTAATTTGTGCATCAGATCCTGATGTAAATACCTGGAAATAAAAGCTGAAACGTTGATCTCTGGTTTCACATTCATCGTTTGATGTCAAGCCCAAATGTTTTCAGTCTACAGCAAAAATAAAGGAATTGGCCTCACTGTTCCAATACTTTTGGAGGGCACTGTATGCGTCAGTACAAAATGTGAAGTGTTTTGTAGACACAACTAGTCACAAGTTTGGAACCGTGTTGTGGAGAAGAAAACTAACCATATCCTTTCTGTTTCCCTACAAAACCTTATTGAGGTATTGTAACAGACGTGGCCTTGCTCCATCAGAGGTACACTCCGATCGATGTTCGCCCCTCACAGGGATAGAACCCGCCACCTCTGACCTCCCATGCGACCACTACCAGCTACGCCAACGAAAAGCTAGCTATTTGCTGGCGCGGTTGTCCTGCTACATACCTGAGGAGTGAGTTTAACCGATCAACACCGGCTACACTATTGTATCGGTCTAACCAAACAGTCAGGCCTGGCAAAGCCCAGTCAGCTGGTCTAACCCTGAGTGACTATAGTCTTCTAGAAGAAGAAGATTCATCTTTTTATGCATGATGTGGTACACACACAACCATATAGGGAGTGCCCCATGCAGCTGTCTTGCTGTGAGGCGGCAGTGCATGGCTCTATCGATGTCTCAGACACACACTCCTTCCTGACTGCAGTGAATGTTCAGACTGCAGACTGAGACACACGTTTGTGAAGAGACTAGTGCTACAACATAGCTGCCTGTGACCTGATCACCTGACACATTACATCACTGGCTCATAATCAACTCCACATGTTTCACTCGCTCCCCCTTCCTCCCTC
Source organism: Hypomesus transpacificus (assembly GCF_021917145.1). Classification (NCBI taxonomy): domain Eukaryota; kingdom Metazoa; phylum Chordata; class Actinopteri; order Osmeriformes; family Osmeridae; genus Hypomesus; species Hypomesus transpacificus. Next base: position 751,654 of record NC_061071.1, on the reverse strand, counting down.
TCTCTCTTTCTCAAACCTCTGCATGATTTACATAGTTCAACCGCTGAGTGAATTTTATGAGATTCATGTACACACACGTTTGAAGTTAATGTTTATGTCATTCATTTATGTCATTCACTCCACACCAGGGGCCTCTGTGTTTAAGAGGGGACATCCTGATTGGCTCATATCCTGTGTGTTTACCAAGTACCAATCACTAATTGTGTTTACAGCTGTTGACTTTCTATTTCTCCCTTTCTCGCTCTCTCTCTCTATACACATATACATATTTGTAGAGTGTATATATCTATATAGATATTGTAGCTGTTCATTATGCAACATTGATAAGGTTCAGGTTTACTATTTCCTACACACACAGATACATACATACAGTATTTGTCTCTTTCTTTCAAACAGAATGTGAACCTGAATCTTATCAATGTTGCATAATGAACAGCTACAGTCAGTGAGCTGTCACCTGACAAACTATAATTCAGAGCCATATAACTGTTTTTGTCACTCTGTGTGTGTGTGTGTGTGTGTGTGTGTGTGTGTGTGTGTGTGTGTGTGTGTGTGTGTGTGTGTGTGTATGTGTGTGTGTCAATAATGTGTGTAGACATCAGGATATATGTCTGATGCTGGGCACAGCTGATAATGATTACTGCTGGGAGTGTTTGGACTTTGATGCCCCTCAGGGTACAACAGAGGATGCTCCAATAATTGTTTTCACAACCACTTGCTTGAGCTCAGCTAGACATCAGACAGTGTGGGATTGTGCCCCTTGCCTCCCTCTTCAAACGACTTGTTAGCTCCCAATGCAGAGAAGCCAGAGGCTGGCTCCAGCTAACCTCGATAAATAACCACTTGCTACAAATAGCCCAAGTCCCAAGGTGTTTTTTGGGAGTGTTTGAATCTGGTTAAGACACCTGAAGGGTGAGCCAATTGTTCTCCAGGTCAGTATAATACGTCCTATAAAAACACTATTAGCCTTAAGTCTCCTTGTCCCAGCACTGGCCATACAACCCAATCAAGCCCATTCACTGTAGCGTCAATGCTTAGTTTACAGTTAGTGTCTGTGGACAGGAAACAGAGAGTGTGTAAACACCTATTATAAAAGGAACCAACACTCCCTGCTTTATCCTTAGATACACTCAGCTGTCGCCATGCTTAACATCACAGGCTACATCATCGCCTGTTTGGAGGATGCCAAGAATATGAAGCCGCCATTTAAAATGTCTGGCCACTCCCTTTTCAACCCCTACTGTGTGTCTAAGTAGCAGTACAAACGTCTGGTGTTCCCTCCAGTCTCAGCTTGAAACAATACTGAGGTAAAATTTGTGCAATTAGCATACCTGTATACTTCAAAGTCTTCACGGCTGGCGCCCCCCTCAATTACCCAACAAACCTACAGTAAGCAACACTTGTTAATGCAAGCAAAATGGAGGTTGCTGTGAGTGATTTATTCCCCTCCAAGAAAGAGAGAGAGAGGATGGAGACCTGATGAGAGAGAGAGATGCTCATAGAAGGCTATTATCTTATATGTCTAAACACTGCTGGGTTATTATATACAGAGGAAATGATTTCCCAATCTATTCATTCTTTTGCGATTGCACTAGGGGAAAAACTCACAAGCAGGAGGTTCTCTGTTAGTAAATAAGCCCTTTGTCGTCCAACATCACCACATAGCTATGTCAAAACTGAGGCAGTCAAGTGGACATTTTTGTCTTTTCCTTGTAAACAGTTCTAATTATAGACGGCAATGACGGTTTTGTTGAATGTTTCAATCGTTAGTTACCTACTGAACACATCAGCCTGTTTTAAATTAGGAGAAGGAACAGACACACAGTAAACTAATTGTAGTTAGCCTCTCTCTCTCTCTCTCTCTCTCTCTCTCTCTCTCTCTCTCTCTCTCTCTCTCTCTCTCTCTCTGTCTCTCTCTCTCTCTCTTTCTCTCATGTCAATGAAGATTCACCCGTGCCAGCATGTGATCTTTAATCAAAGTGTGGCAAAATCTTGGACAGCTTAACAGAGCAGTCCACCCAATGACACAGGGATTGTCCAGCTTTGCTTCCATCACACACACACACCGCACACACATACACTTCCCCTGTCCACTCAGCATTTCCACTGAAGCTAGCCAACAGATTGCTCCAGACCCTCCCTTCCACACCACAGATAAACATGTAAGCATTTGTATTCAACTAAGAATTTAAATGATAGTGATTTGATAACCAGGCTTGACACTCACTGGTGTTCAGTAAAAAGGGACAAGTCTGTCGGACTGTGATAAATGTCTGTGATCTGTTTGTAGGGGGGTGAGATTACAGCTAGGCAATTACATCATTTCCTTCTGATTCTTTCCCTATTTGGTCAGCAGCTTTTTTAAACAAGTGAGTTACAAGGAGAGACATACTGTATACTCAGAGTTACAGAGACTGAGACATAGTCAACAGTACAGTTCACGTATGAATAATCTTGATCAAGTACTCTAGTAGGAGATCATTGACCGTGTCAAGGGCCTGTCTGACATGAGGGGATCAACTCTAAGATATTAATGAGCGCTCCCTTGACTCTTGCAGGTCCGTTCTGTGGCTGATGTCATAGTCTGGGACATAGCTGTTATCACCTCAGTGACATGACACAACAGATGGTTTGGATTTGTTCTGGGCCTTTGGTAGAGCACAGGAGGGTACTCTCTCTATATTGCCAGTGGGAAACGTCTGAGATCTGAGAATGGTCTGGAAAGCGACCTTGTTATCATTCCGATGCATTTATATTGCATTCTTTGACACCTTGAAATATGCTCCCTGACATAAAACACATCTCTATTGCTTTTTCCCTTTTCCATTTGAAAGCAGTGTGTTGCCTTTGGGGCACGTAAAGATTGTGAAGATTTCTAAATTTCACGATTTGATTGGGGTTGGAGATATATGGTTTTATCTATTTACTGTGAGTAAGCATCTTAGTCAATATTGCTAGAACCCTAAAATTATATCAGATTTTTCATGTCATTTTGGGGCAATCAACTGTCAGTAATATATGGGTACATGAAACGTGAGATCATAATGTTCTTTGTTTAAAAAAAAGTGTACTTTAGACATGAGGTCATGGTATAATTAACTCAAATTAGAGATCCAGCCATAGTGTTTAAGCACTATTTAATTCTCATGTGCTTGCTTGTCTATGTCACTACCTTCCATGCAGACTCAAACTTTATGGCTATTGGCTAAACTCATTGCATGATGTCATTTGAAGGATGAGTAGAACGAGGGAGAAAAAAGGGAGAAAGATGGAGGAAAGGAGGCTGGAGGAATTTTCATGTCTTCTAATTTGGCATCACAGCTCCAGAATGGAATAATTACAATACTGTAAACAAACATGTTTGCATAATGCAAAGAATGAAAGAACATTTTTGTAGTCTATGTTTAGGGTTTGTCTCAAACTCTCTAGATGTTCAACAGGCTCTGTGATAAAAAGGTGAAAACCTGACTTATCCTCTTGACATTGAAACTTCCCAGTTGCCCTTTTAACTTAAGCCAACTGTTTGGCATGGCTCCCGAAATGCTACAGCCAGCTTTAAAATGTCTTTGAACCCGTCCTCTCTCCAGCCCCCACTCATAAATGTAAGGCACTTTTTTCATAGCCAGGGTATTACCTTATTTGTGACCCCTCTGAGTTTACCTCAGATATCATCTTCTGGAGTCAGACCCAGTAAGACCATGTGTTCATTGTGTGAGAAGAGAGGAGCAAAACTTTTAAAAAATATATACAGGGGTTATGATGGTGGTGGGTTCAGTTTCATCATTCTAATCTTAAAGTGAAGTCAGCGTATGATACCTAATCCCTAGTGATCCCCATGGCCCCAATGTTCTGTTTCTTTATCCTTTAATGTTCCAAGCAGTGTCACACAAATTGGCCCTTACTTATGTTACCCTTGGGGAGTATATTTTGTACACTGTGTTTTTGGGTCCTGTGCGGTCAAACCACTGAAAACAACAAGAGATTAGCATTACAAAGAAAGTTTGCAGATTACTTTATAATTATGTTTTTGAGAAGAACAAAACATGTTTGGATGAAATCAAATCCACTCTGCATTTGGATTATAGTTACAGCCATTTATTATTATTGCCCTGATAATTAACTCTTTGAGCCAATAGACTTGGAGTTTACAACCGTTAAATGAATTAAATGCTTCCTCTAGAGTTTGTATAAAAATGTGACAGGTTCTATGTTAATCCATGCATGTCTAAATTTCATCAGCAATTTTCCATATAAAGATTGGTTGGCTATGAACAGTTTGATACATCATGTTTTAGTTACTGTAAGCCCATGTGGCAATGATTAATAACCTCCTTTGTTAACATTTTGTAATGTAATTCTAAATTAGTAGTTAAAAATGTTTTTTTGCTGCAAAATTGCAAACAAAAGATTATACTTCTGATGTTCAATCCTACTGTATGTTGGAGGAATAGTCCATCATCAATCATGTGAAACACCTCACATTAAACCTTGCCAAGACATAAGGAGGAACGAAATTTAAGACCCAACAGTGTCTCTTTAGTGCTTAGTCCTCCAATGGATGGATTGGGACAGTATGATCCTTCGAACAGATCCATTGTTACTTGCCAACGAGTCCAGCCCAAATATTTTAGTTTTGGTTTCTATATCCCGCCTTGACATCCGACCACCTCAGTCTCGACAGGCAGTGTTGGGATTCAGGATATGGCCTTGAATCTATTTCTCCCATGGTAACCCACCTCCTTCCACCCCTACTTCAGTTTCAGCTCTATTCAACTTGGACTTGAAACACTGGAAAGTCGACACTTGTAAATTCCCAAAATTGATGAATGTGGGTGGGGAAAGTTACCGAACGGAGCATGAGAAAGCCAATCTACCTCTTCTCAAACAAAGGGTGCATTCACAACGAGCAAGTAAACAACACAATGATCTTTTTGACAACCCTATTGAGTCTGCATCAGTTGAGCTCCGTCAAGGAAAAGTGAATTGAGGCCCCATCCCTGTACATGTTAGTGATTAACTGGTCTTACCTAGTGTTGTTTCCTAACACACACAAAAAAGAATACGATTTTAAACAAATCTAATTAACCACTTCCAGAAGCTCTGTTTGACACCACAGTGCCAGGAACTCACTAACTGGTAATCCAAATAACAAGAATATGGCAGGCAATGTACAATAGTTTTCTTGCAATCATTTAGAATTTTCACTGAGTATGACATTGTTCTGAAATTATATTAATTATAACGTGTTCATTTAGCAGACGCTATCATGCAAAGCAATGTACAGGGGAATTTCAACCTGAGACCTCTTAATCTACAGTCAAATCTTAAATCGCTGAGCTATACCTGTACCATGTAACTTGTTCACTGTCTATGAAGCTGTCCTATTTTGGACCATATACTGTGATGATTTGCATGATTTTCTTTCCTGGGAAGAGAACAATCTGGAGTATTTCAACAAAACTTGCGAAAGCCTCAACAAACTCAACAGCAGCTGAAGTAAACCATAACACCTTACCTCAGTGACAACTATTGACAAAGACAAGCAAAACCTGCTCACAACTGGCCTTGTCACTGTTTGTTACAAGCAGTTCTCTTGGACATGTCTGGTTTCTTACTGTTGGTTGTCACTCCACTTGACACAATACAGAACAATAAACTGGCCCATGTTTGCCAGGACTTTAAACATATAAAAATCTATCTGTGATCTTTCAATGAAACAACAAGGAACATTAGCACATTCGTTTGCACAATTCAACTGGAACCGGACAGAGAACGCCTTCACCGTGATAAGAGATTTCAACTGGCAGCTTTAGGGCCTTTTTAGTCGTCCATATTTCACTCACTATCTTGACACCATGTTGGCACTACTAGGAGCACAAGCACAGCCTCATTGTTCAGACACAGCAGCTGCCAGCCTGAAAGACGTCATGTCCAAATTCTCACTGTCGTTTCCTTCCAGGCTGACAAAACCAGAGGGAAAAAAATTGTGTTTTCCTCTATTGCAACTTTTGCCAAGTCGTAATTCAAGAGTTATCCTGTAATGTCATTGAAACTATGATAAATTAGATAACCCTGCCTTGTTGGTAAAAGTACCCTCCATGTGTCATTATTGGAATATTTGCTCTTCAGTTGTTTTATTTTCCGTATTTGGCCTTGGTAGTAACATTACATGGTTCACAGAAAGTGCAGGAAATAGATTCTATGTTCTGTTTCTTTACTCGGACAGTCTTGAACTTTCAGTAGAAATATACTGTCTAACCAAACCTGCTGATGACTATTGACTGATTGTAGACTGGCTGTTTAGCTCTTTAGTTCATAACATAACATTGGCCTCCACTTTAGAAAACAGTCCCTCAAGTGATATTGAAGCCAGCTGGAGGCATCTATTTTTGTATTCTTGACAGTGACACAAACTTGGCAAATCTACGCAAGCTTAAATTGAAGATGCAAAATGTGATACATGATAGTTCTGCCAAAAATTCCAAAATTGGCCACAGAACTGATCAGGTACTGTAATTTACTGGGGCCCACACACATCCCTGTATGGTAGACTTTCGGTATTTTTCAATCAAACTTCCACAGAAATCTCTGCACTATTTAGTCCTTTATTTTCCATGACCTTATCTTTGGGAAATGCCATCCAGTGTGATAACCAGTGAAGACTATTCCCTTTAATCATGTATTCCTTACAAGGCATTACCCCTCAACAAAAACTGGAGAACGAGGGGAAATAATACGAGCTGTGTGGCTGGTCGGAGTAATGACTGCATTCTGTCAGGGATCTGTAATCACATGACGCCATACAGTGATGGCTTCCTGGACCTAAATACCTTTTACATTTATGGAGGTAAAGGAGGATTTTCTGTCAGCTCTACAAACAAAGCAGAAGCACACACTCATTAAACTGGACTTTCATGTGGGTCTCAGTTGTACTTCACCCCCATTGAAACACACACTGAGTTGGGATCTGCAGGATGAAGGGATTGCAAAGATGCTGGTCTTTGAGTATTTGGTGACGTGAAAAGTCAGTATTATAAACGGCAATCTATTTGCTACTAAGGCAGAATGCTAAAATCCCTTGAGTTTAGCTTCTGCTAGTTAGTGTTAGCCAACTAACAAGCAAACAAACCGGCTAATCTAAATGATCAGCAAGTGGCTGGAGTTACAGAACTTCAAGTGGAACACTTTGACCACAGTGGTCTTATCAAACAGATTTCAACTTCAGTGATTCTTTGGTTTCCCATGGCTGAGTGAATGGGACAATCCAGTCACTATCTGGACGTAATAGAAGGAGCAAGAGGTGGTGGTGGTGGTGGTGGTGGGGGGGGGGGTCAGGGTGGCTGGCAGACTAGTCAAAGTTTGCACAATCAGGAATTGGCTCACTTTTTCCAAAGTGTCCAAAACCACGCCTGTCTGAAACAGTGACACTAGTGAGGCACTCAGGAAGGGCATGAAGGGGAAAGAGAACCTTAAGAGAGTGTAGCCTAAGTATCCATTCCAGAGCATCTCAAATACAAGCATTAACATAAACATATTTTACAACAAACACATCTGTGTAAAATATGTTCCCATGGAACATATTTTAAAGTGATGAGTGATGAGTTTTTTAAAGTGATGAGTTTGTTTGGGCAATTAAGTGTCTTCGAGGCAATTAAGTATTTTCTTAATTTCTTGGAAGGAATTGGTAAATGTGTCATATTTGTGTGATTCCTGATGGTCACCTTCACACAAAGCAAGGCTTAAACATACATTTCATGTCAAGTAGGGTATTGTGATTTACATGTTGCACGCAGTCAATAATTCTTCATGCCCTGTTAATCAACGGTAAAAAACTAAAAGAATGTACAGTATGCGTGAGTGAAAACCATTTGGGAATTCCTCAGAATACAGGTGTGCCATTCTGAAGAGTCATGACAGACATAAGAACCTTGGCTATGGGCTCAGGAATCCAATTTGTCAGCTAGATGAATGATGTTTTTGATGCCAGTCTTTTCAACGAGCACTGGAGTGATGGTGTCTGTTGTACATGAACAAGATATGTAGTTGTAGAGTTGTGAAGGTGGATGCTGCTCACGCTTGCAGCAAGAAATGGGCAGTTGGCTGACGTCTTCCTGTAACAGAGCGATTTGTAGCAGATATGCACATACATGGAAAGTTCACTACCTAGCCTGAAGCAAAAGTGTAAGGTGGTCATAAATAATAATGGATTCAAGATAGCAAATGGACACGCAATGTACTATTTTCAAAGAGCAAGGGAGGCAGGACTGGATAATAAGCATCTCTGGCAATGATGACATCACAATGGAATGTTCCACATGCACCTGAATGATGTCATTGCTGAAATAGCACAACTGCACAAAAATACTGAGCTACCTGGGAAACCTTTGGGAGGGGCAGAATGCAATAAGCAAATATGATATCTGAGTTTTCAGCCTTGGGACGTTTGAGTGCTATTTTGCAAGATAAATTAAACGTCCAAAGAGAACATTTGAAGCAAGTTGCAGGGTCAGGGTATGTGGGTGGGTGTGTGTGCTTGAGCGTATGCATGTGTGTGCTTAGGTTATGTTTGCTGCAACATCTGCTCATGGTTAGAGTGGAGCTAGACTCTCACATCCCTGGCATATTGTAGCAGGCTTGCAGCAGTGAGGTCATCAGCCCTGGACGGCAGCTCAATAGCCATTTAATCGGAGGAGGACCGGGGGGGGGGGGACCGGTTGACCCATAACCCCCCCAGATTAACATGCTTCTTGGGCTTTCCAAGGAGGGGTCACCCAACAGTCGGAGGCTCAGAGCCATGAAACAAGGTCAAAATAAAAAGAAGTAGAGTAGAGTGTGTGAGGGAGAAAGAGGGAGAGGACCATGGTGTCTGTTCCCAACGCTGTCTACACATAGCCTACAGAGTATGTAATCACCGCCACAGCTTGCCAGGACCCAGGAAAGGAAATGATTACATCCAGCTAAAATGCATCGTACAACAATGGATTAACAAGCGTGAAATTAAAACCCGGTGCAGAGCTGTGCTCTTCAAACAGGCCAGCCACGGCCCAGCTTGGGGCTTTGATAACAGAGACAGTTGTTGTTACCCTCTTCAGAGAAGTGATAAGTAGTTCCTTTTAGAAGCTGAATGTTCCGGAGTTCACTGTTTTTCTAACCTCCGTGGCTGGGTCTTAGGGAGGAAAGAGCTTTTAAGAACAGAAGCCGTAACAGCACTCACTGAGGTCTGTGAATGGGTGGATGGCTGTGTGCTGCAGTATCTACTTCTGCTAAATTCAGCTCAATTTAATCCATAAACAAAGGAATCCCAAAAAAGACATTATGAGGTTCCATGTTGGTTTACATCCAACCGATTTCATAAGCTTTAAAATGATCAAGCAGTGCCCTACTTTGCTGATTTTGAACAAGGAAACGAGACACTAAACACTGTACATCCTCCCATGACAGCTGCCAGCCTCGCTACACTGAGCCCACATAAAAACTCCAAAAAACCCTTAAAGGTCACAGACACAGGGATATTTGATAGCATGAAATGGAAAGCATAACTCTTAATTACCTAGATTAGACCAATGAAAAGGCTAATCTCTCTTCAGAGGATTGTCTAGACAAACAACCTGGGATTAGAAGAAGTAAAAGAACACCTAAGAAACACACATTTACCCTGCTGATGTAACGTAGCTCTCTGTTAGACAAACATGGAGCAGAGTCCCTGAGCAGAGATTGATGACGATGGCAGATGTAGAGAAACCTTCAGCACAGCTCATTTGTTCTCTCACTCCTTCTTTCAAATACAGAAACTTGTTTTCACACTCATTCAGACACACACACACACACCCACACACACACACACACCCGAGTCCACTGGAGCCAAATGTCCTCTGGCAGACTTGTAGCCTCCCTGCACAAAAAAAAAAAGAAGATCTGTCCGCTTCCATGACAACCTGACAACTTGTTGAACATGAGCTATAATTAATGCTTCTCCAAGTCATTGTATTCCTTGCCTTTTTTCACCCCATATAAATCTTTCGCTTTTGCTCACGGGATAATTAACATGACCCTGGACAGGAGACTGTTTTTCATGGCGGCCTCTCCTTTCTGACATGCTCAGTGATGGAGCGCAGGCCCTCATCCTCCTCACCACTATTAAGCCAAACGTACTCCAACACAGCACAGATAATGCTGCCATCAGAGACAGACCACTTCTGTTGGTTACCTGCCAGTGATCTGTACCCTGTGAGCCTGAGAGGGGTTTGGCAAGTGTGTGAAGTAGCTGAGGTAGCAGGGAGAACTCTTTCATACCTCAGCTGTAGAGGCCGGACTTCACACCAACTTTGTTCAACTGTCTTTCCACGCTGTCAAAATTCTTGATCGAATAGATTACCTATGACAATACTGTAACCGACCTGCACGTAGAGTACCCTCCATTCAGGTTCACACCAATTTACACTGAAGGACATTTCCTGAAATTTAAATTTGTATTCCCTTATCGCTCGTTGTTAGGGTGTCAACGTTCGCTTCCCCTTTGACTCGATACTTCCCATGCTTATGCCTAATAAAGACATTCACATTTGAGCCCCTAGACTAAGCCAGAGTATGTGTTTGTGGAAGCTTTAGTGAAACACTGCTATAACAACGACACAGGGCAGTTTCATTCTGGGCCAAGTCTTTAGGCCAAGTTATGTTCCAGCTGTTGTGTCCAGCCAACAAAAGTCACATTTCCTGTCCAAGAGTGGGTCATGGGTGAACTATTTCACAATTATAACAGGGCAACAGTCTGTACCTCTGTTCAAATAAATTAAATGATTTGGATTTGTTGCTTGCAATCATCTTACGCTGTCGTCCATTTCTTGTGATGCTCGGCAGCTGTTGTTTCATAATTTTTTGAAGGTTCTTTGAAGTTAGAAACTAAAGACTTCTTATAAACTGTAGTTCCTTTGCTTCAGGGTAACATGTTTCAACAGAACTGAAGTTAGCTCATTTTCAAGGTAGGTATTTCTATTGAAAGCCATTCAGAGACTGTTCTATTGTTTTTGATGATTAATCAAACTTTGCTTTACGTAAGCTCCTGTTTCTGAGATCTAGACAGAGAAAATAACAGTTTGACATCTTACTTCTGAGACTTGGCACAAGTGGTAGTATATTTCAGCAAAGATTGAAAACTTGATGTTATAACATCAAGTTATTGATAATGTTGCTATGATTTACAAACAGCCAAGCAGTATAGTTGAACTACCTTGACAATCACCATAAATCACGATGTGCGCCAACCTCTTTTCGGCACCACTAGAATCACAATCACCACCAGGACAGCCTACAGTACCGACCTCTCTCGCTCCTGCTCCAGCAAGTTGGTGTACTCGTCAATCTTCTTCAAGGTAGGTCTTTATTGAAAGTCATCCAGAGACGGTTCTATAGTATTTGATGATTAATCAAACTTTGCCTTAAGCTCCTGTTTCTGAGATTTAGACCGACCTCTCTCGCTCCTGCTCCAGCAGGTTGGTGAACTCGTCACTCTTCCTCATGAACTCCCCGTGGTTGCTCTTCTCGTCGTCCAGCTTGTAGAGCGCCTGCTTGTGGGACTGCTCCGCCATCAGAAGCTGCTCCAACATGCGCCTGTGAGTCTCCCTCTGCTTCTCCACCAGCTTGTCCAGCTGAGGACAAACATCAAAGGGGTTTGAATTAAGGACAAAAGACCGTTGGGGGGGAAACGGTCAACATTACTCAAAGCTGTTGTACCTCAGCCATGGGCTTCTCGTAGATGTCCTCCTCGAAGACGTCTACCTTGCCCTGGATGCCGTCTCTCTGCAGAGCTTGAAGCACCTTCTGTGGAGTGACAAAGCCATATTTGGCCTCAAGCAGAGCCAGGTCGATCTTCTCAGCCTTCAGCACAGTGATCACCTCATCTCTGGCCTGCGAGAGGAGGAGAGTCAAGCCTACTAAATCAATCTTAATGTACATGTGAACTAAACGGAATGAAGGAAAATATGTCTATTTCACTATGAGATATTTCTTACACCAGTGGTTTTGGTCAAATGTTTGTGCAAGTTTTATTTTCAGACCACCACCAACCTCTGTTTCAGAAGTTGATAAATTAGTGAAGAACAGTGTCCAGGGCCTCCAGACCACCCCTCAATCCCTTCATCCCTCTGTCCTTCCATCCCTCTATCCCACCAACCATCCAGCCGCCCCTGGTCACACTCTATCAAAAAGCCACGGTAGTGAGTGGCGTTCCACTCCTGCAGCCAAGGTCACCGTGACTCGGCCGTCTGCGGAAAGGATTTGGGGCCTCAAGTCTGAGGATTCATAAAAGGCTGTAGATGTGCTGTTCTCTTTTAATAGGTTCATCTCCCCTGTTCATCTCTTTTTATAGGCCTCTGTGTTACGGATGTGTGCCCCATCCATCACCGTGGGGGGGGTGCCCCCGGTGCCTGATGTCGGAACACTCCCCAGCTGTTGTCTGTCTGTTACCAGGAGAAGGCTTTTGCCCAGACAACTCACTGCCTGATGCACCACTATCACAGACAAGGCCTGACCTAGTTGACCCGTTGCCAGGCCTGTGGTGTCAATGCCAAATTAACCAGCTGCCCAGTCCAACTTTTGTTTCTGATCTTCTAGGTATGCCAGTCAACAAAATATAATCTCAGTACGATAAAGTTTTCGGAAAACTATTCGCTGCTAATTTTCCTTCAACACAGGTCCTGCCTTCTTCTCCATCCAGTACAACTATTTACACAATGACCTCTTTAGCCAGATCCACTGTACAACCACTCCATTCAGGCCAGATACATCTACTCTGCAAGCTGTATCTCCCTGACTGCCTCCAAACTATTAGTCTCCACCTCCCACCTCACCTGCAGCTCTCCCTCCAGCATGCTGAGGAGGAACAGGAGGTCATCACGAGAGAGGTCCCTGCCCTTCCCGCTCGCCATCTTCTCCTTCTGGGTCGTGTTGCCTCCAGCGCTGCTGCTGGCGCTGCCACGCCCGCTCTTGTGATTCCTCTGGACGGTTCCCGTGTCGTCGGGCGGCTCGCGGTGCCTCGCCCGCCCCCCTGCGCGGCCCGACGGCTCCTCCCGCTCGGCGGCCCGTCTCCGGGAGCACGTCGGCTGCTGCGCCAGCTTGGCCTTCGCCACGTCCTCCAGGCTGTTGCTACGGGAACGCATCTTTGTTTACCTGTGGCGGCGACAGGGAGGGATGTGGTGAATGTGTGCGCCTCCGGGTTGGGATCGGGATGGGAGACAGCTGGACTATCAATGGCAGAGTGTGTGATGTGTGTGATGTGTGTGATGTGTTCAGCCTGAGGCGCTGTTCACCCAAGCATTGTATGAGGAGGGGTTTAGTCACTCATGACAATGATTAAGTTGTGTGAGTTAGGACAGCCAACCACTGCTTTCATGCTGTAATTTATGATTTACTGTGTAAAATACAAAGAGAATGTTTAAAGTGAAAACTAAACAAAAATCTCTTTTGTCTTTGTGTTTGAGCTGATGAAAATCACCCCCGGTGATTTATATCAGCATGAGTTGTATTAGTGGGCCTTTCTGACAGTTTATGAGTAAGAAGGATGGCTGGGTGATTGCATATGTACATTGGCGGCAAAAAACTGAATGATTCAAGCATGATGTCATCCCTACAGTTCAAGACTAGCTCTAGTGATCAACTCCCAGATCTGGGTTCCAGGCATTGAAAGCCAAATCCGTAAGTGTTTGCTCACGATATCACAATGCAGATTCTTAGGAAAACCGTATTGAGGCCCGACCTCCAAGAAGCCATTTTCAGTCTGCTGATGAGTAAGGTTTTGCAATAGAACAACCCGACAAGTTCAGACCCTGACTAGACATGGTAATTACTCACAGACTGTATGCTAGTCTTTGTGAGATGGCTATGGCAATTCAAGGATCCAGGTTTCAAGTGAGGTTGTTCAACTTTACACACACACGTACACACACAGCCTGGGCCCTGTGGGGGAGTCTGTGTATATACAATATCTCTGTGAAGTGCAATCTCTTCAGTCTCAGACATGTCATCCAGTCCTGAAAAGCATTGTGGGAAACTGAAAGAAAGTTGATTTAAGTTTACCGTAGCGCCTTGTGTAAGTCTTCATTTGGCACTGATTTCTTAGACAAAGCTCTGTGTTTGGAGACCAAACACTGACAAGGGCTAACCCCACTGGTCAGTGTTGAGTTTGACTGTTCTTAAGACAGATCTGTTCCAGGAGTCAATTGGAGACTCGCTGGAAAATGTAATAGGTTCAGACGGACTTTACAAGAACTGAGACAGGTTTCTCTATAAGGTTTACAAACACAAAAAGTAGGCTATTGTTGCTACCAACAGCATGACATGCTTTGTTTGAAGGTTCTCGGCTTCAACCACTGTTCCCTTGTAAAGCTTTCATGCAAGAAAAGTGTGACGATTAGAAGGTCTGTGAATTCAGACATGCCGTGGAATGTAAGCAAACTTTGAGGGATGATGTTTGGACATTTCCAGAGGGTCTTCTCGGTTGTAATCTCCAAAGAAAACACTGAAACATCAGCTCTGATTGTGCCATGTGCACATTGTTTCTCGCAGAGTACATTTTGTTTTCTGAGTAGTCAAAAAAGGTGTGAGGGGGAATTTGCCAATAAACAAGAAGCTAATTAGCAAGCTGGTTACTTGGACCTTAGATAGTCTTTGTAATGGAATGCTAAGGAGGATGTTGATGTGCCCATAGTGGTGATAAATTAATCCTAAAACTGCCTCTCCTGATGAACAGGGCATATAAAACATACATGCTTGGAAATGTATTTTATTTATTTTATTTAACCTTTATTTAACCAGGGAGAATCATTAAGAACAAATTCTTATTTTCAGTGATGGCCTGGCAACAAGCATGAAATAAAAATCAGGTTAAAAGGCACAATGGCACACAACCACAGCAGTACAACATACAGGAAAAAAGCAACTAAAAAGCAACAACAAAAACAAGCAGGTTAAACAAAGCAGGGCATTAGTAACATAGGGAGTCAGAGGGGTTAACAATGTTAAAAGCACAAAGAACACAAAGCAAGACACAAAGACTATTACACCAAACAATATATCTCAAAAAATATCTAAAGCAACTTTATCAAGGATTATTTCTCTGTTATTTCTATCCCACCCATAACCCATGTAGAAATTCATTAAGCCACGCTTATATACACAGTCACAAAAACCCACAATATCCTTCCCATTTTGAAACCAGATAAAGTCAAATATCACCTTACCCTACACTCTTACTCTTTAAATGAATGACTTTGTGTACCAATCTGACTAACGATGACTTCACTGTGATCTCTCACTAATCTCAACAACCAAGCGTCATATGTCATTTTCAAACTGACTGGTTCAGGCCCCTTCTTCTGTGTAGTAATGTGATCACGGATCTGTGCCAAAAGGTGATCTAATGATGAACAGCCGCTCATACCATTTCAAGGGATTAGCCTTCGTTTTTGGCTCAGAGGACTACATTGTACACACGCAACATAGTCATTTTTTCATGCTCCTGCATGTTATAGGAAATTATATTGCTTCAGAATAATATTAGATGGCACATATCTCAAACCCCCCTTTCGGTTCACAGCTTATTTACTTTCTGCAACCTTATGATTAACACACATTTCTGTCTCACACCGAAACAAATACACACACACAGTATGCACAGCACACTGTGTTTACTTGATTATCTGCCGTTTTTACAAACAATCAAAATGTCATAGCTCTTAACATTCCATCACCGCTGCTAAAGATTTCATCACTCAGTAATGAGATTATCTGTGACAACTCATAGGAAAGTGGGTTAGCCACCCAGGGGAGGACGAGGACTGTGTGGTTATGGATTAATAAGGATCCACTGTGCTCCAGCCTGGTTATGAGGTCACGGACCTGGCGGAGAGGCTGGCTGGACCCAGCCTTACCCAGTGGAACAAAGACTGTCAAAGGTGCCTGACCCTTGCAATGACGCCTTGTTCTCTCTCTCTTTCTCTCCTCCAATTTTCTCTAATCATTTATTCTGTGGCTGGATACGAGTGCTATTCTCCTTGTTAGTGCTTTGCTATAGGTACTATAGCAACTCTGTAATGTATGAGGTCTTTCTTAGCAGGAGTCCTGGGCTGTCAAAGGGGGTGTTTGCAGTACCAAAATGCAGAGTCCTTTACGGTGATGACTTCACTTCACGTGTGTTTGCTGGAAGGCCGGGGGAGGGGAGGTTGTTAAAAGGGACGGGTCGAAAGGTGAGGATGCAGGTGTGCTTCCAACAGTTAACTTTTCCACTGTTTTTCCACTTGAACACGCATAAACACACAGACAAACACACAAAGATGAAAGTTCACAGACGCACACACACACACTGACGCACATGCACGTAACTGCTAAAATACAGTTCAAATTCTTGGAGCCCATATCACGACCCTGTCAATATGACTGAGAGAAGGTAAAAGAGAAAGGTGGAGGAGAGGAAAGTCAGTTCTTGTCAAGATGACACAAACATATAACCAAACACACACAAACACATACACCAAATTAGATTTGTCAACATTGGACACTATTAAAACCCCCAGGGTTGCACAAGAGTTAAACACTAATATAACCTTATCAAAAAACAATGTACATTGTCAATATGATTTAATGTAACACTCTTCTCACATAGTCGTTGTTTCCTAAGACACTGTAAGAATGAGAACAATACACATAATGGCACAGAATATTAAACAAGATTATCTTACACACTCTCCCCACCCAGATCCACACCAGCCTTTCAAGCTCAGAGCATTGTGCAAGCAGCCTGAATGCAAGCAGTCTGAATGCAAGCAGCCTGAATGCAAGCGCGAACGGAAGAAAGATCATATCCGTTGTCGGACTGCGTAATCGTAGATCACTTTTTGTTCCGTGATTTATGACAGCTATCACATACGTGTTACTGAATAGATTTTCTTTCTGCTGCAAATACCAGAAGGAGTATTCCCCTGTGCTTATTTGAAGGGTTCATTTTGTGCTTGTCATTTATCGTTCCTAACACATCACGATGCAATATTTTTCTTCAGTCTGACTTCTGTCTGCACAGAGAAATAATTACCCATACACATACAAACACACACACTGCAACTGGACAAACACACATGAACACACAGGAACAACTCTGAAATAATCTGATCCATTTGAGCAAATACACAATTAAAGTTGAACAAGACAATTAAGTTTAAAACAAGACATACAATTCTGAACTGCTGTTGCTCCAGTGTCTGTGCAACATGTTGACACAGCGGGCTTCTGGCAGCAAATGCGTAGATGACACCTTGTCATGCCCTGCTTCAGCGTCATCAATCACCACTGCATCAGCCCCTCTCCATGTCTTACCTTTATCACTTTCCTCAAATATTTCACACCAGAACCTTGACCCAGGACTGTCCTTTGCTGTGTGTGTGTTGGGGGGGTTATGTGTTTCCCAATACTGCACAACTAATGGAGTACAGTAGAATACACTTCAAATTGCACCTTTACTGTCAGTGTCCTGTTAACTGACAGTGAAAGAGCAAGGACATTATCATTTTTTTTCTAGAATATTTTTGACAACAAATTACTTGTGGAATAGTTAGTACATCGTCACTTGATCGGTTGGTGGTAGTTCATCTGTAGGCCTGCCATTAACACCTCAACAGAAACGAGAAAATCTTCAGCCAAGTCTCTCAGTCAGTAGCCTCTAGCTTTCCCGTCGCCAGGCCGAGGGGAGAGTTGTTTACAAACAGCGGTGTGATCACCGTGGTTACGGGCAGCGATCTTGGCTGCCTCAGGAGGTGGACGGCGGGCTATAAAACCGTCCGAGAGTTTCCTGGTACATTAGTCCCGAACTGTAAAACAACAGAGAACTCATTTGGGAATTCCATTGCTCTGAGGTATAGAAAGTCTCTGCCTGGGACACGACTGTAACTCCTAAGAAAGTGAAGGAGGGATGTTTGAGACTGGGCCAATCAGGCCAAACTGGAACTATTAGTTAAACTACAAAGTATGTCCCTGAGGAATATGTCAACGGTGGCTCATTGTGGCTTTTGTGGTGGAAGGCTAATTCTTGTCAAGAAGAGAGACAGACTGGACACAATGTACACTCACGTCCAAACAAGCATGCATGCATGTGAATTAAGCACGTCCAGACATGCCAGAAAGTGCCTCAGTACGTTCTGCGGGGGTCAGTGACACAATTATCTCCTTGATTACTCATTCACAGAAAAGTTTGCTTTGTGGTTCAAGTAGGTCACACGCCCTTTAGATTGAGGGTCGTGAACTTAGATTTTGAGAGGGAAAGCAGAGAGAGAAAAAGAGTAAGAAAAAACAATGAGTGAGAGAGAGAGAGAGATATATATATATATATATATATATAGAGAGAGAGAGAGAGAGAGAGAGAGAGAGAGAGAGCAACACAGCATTAGAAAGAGAAAGAGCAGAAGACTTGCAACCAAACACATGCAAACACATTCAGCATTGAGGGATACAATTCCCCTCCCACGTACTCAGCCAAAGCAAACAGATCAATCTGTTTCAAATCTCTGAGCTCTCTCTAATAACCTGATCCGCTGACAGAGGGGACAATGGGGCCACTTCCCTTTAGGGAGGTAAACCAGGAAGAACAACCAGTTTGAGTGTGGACGTAACCTGCCAGGTACACGTTGCAGAAAGGTTTAAACTGTAAAGATTTTCAGGAACCTCACGTCTTTGTCCTTCACTTTTTCTTTCTTTACCTTTCTATTAGTCATTCATTTCCTTTTCTGTTCAGTTTCATTTTCTTTCACAGAGTACACGCATACACACACACACCCACACACACACTTACAATAAAGGTTCAATAGTAGAGAATTGGCTCTCAATCAAAATGTTTCTGCTTGTGTTGAGGTGTTGCCATGGAGAGTCTTCTATCACATGACGTCATTGTTTAATCCAGATGCTGAAGTCTAATAGGATGGTTTATGAGCAAGGTGGAATGTGGGGAAGAAATGTGTGTATGTCTGTGAACAGTATATGCATGTTTCAATGAGTTTGCTTATGTTTAAGCGCATGTGCGTGGGTGCGCATGTGCCTGTGTATGAGTCTGTGGTTGGCAGAGTTCCATGTGTGGCCATGTCCATCTACTGTACAGTTAAACCGTATTTGATACCAACTATCCAGTTTCCTCGTTTGGCAGGGCAAGGCAGCAAAGGATCATCTTCAGCACCAGACTGTAATATTTCCCTTTTGCAAGTGATAATGAGGAGCATGAGAAGCCTGGGGGGAGACGGTGTGTGAGGCCAAGAGCTGTCAGATAGTCACACCAGCTTCTGCTTTCAAATCACTCAGCTGACATCCGAGTCCAGCGATCGTCTGTCTGAAGGGAGATGCCTGTTGCCTAGAGTGCTGTCCCAGATGTTGGGACTGACTTAGCATGGAGCATGTGTTAAGGGAATATAAGGTAAAGGGTGAGGGGCTGGTGTGGCAGTCCTAGACAGGGGCCCATCGCGGTCGTGTGAATAGTGGGGATGGCCTGTCACCGCGAGGGCCTCTATGGAAGACTGATCGTTCTGCACCCATAGACTCACAAGCGAGGTGAAAGTCTTCTCATCCTGTATCAGATATACTGTACACATTCATACTGTACTGTTGCTCCCTGTGGACCTGCTGCAAGTCCTATTGTTTCAAAACTATATGCAAAAGTCCCATTAGGGTCTGTCTGAAGAATGCTGTGTAAGGGCTGCCTCTGTCTGTGATCTAGGTGGCAGCAATTTGACACCTCTTGGGTAAGAATCGCCTCAATGTTCACACAGAGACTGAAAAAGCCCATTATGTTACAGTAAGCCCCAACAACACTCTTTGTTGCTAGGTGAAAGTGGCTGAAGAGAGCGAGGAGCAAGCACCACATGAAAACTGTTTCAGTGAGAAAAAACTATTCCTCATAAAGTTCACAATTACTCAACTCTATGCACTAAATGTAGCAGTTTACTAGCTACTATGGCAAGATTTCCATGAGCAAGAATGTAAATCCCAAAGATGCTTACTAGCTGGCTAGCTAGCCATGTCCCTGGCTAACTGTCTCACTGCATCCATGTCACCTTGATGCTGCTGTGACAGAGGTCTGACAGGGTGAGATTACAGGGTTAGATTAGGGGGTTAGAGGGTCCACTAAACAGAAGGTTGGTCAATCAGGTTGGGTTGTCACAGTCTTGTCTCTATGGTGATCCATCTCCATGGTGCCATTCTTCATTTCATCACTTTCACTGCCTTGCATCCTCACAAGTATACTTTTGAATACTTTCAAGAGTTCAGGCACAGCAATGCTCAAATAAGGAACAGGTACTCTTTTTGATTTTATGATTGTAAATTTGCAGCAAATACTTAATCTTGGAAAGGGAGGCAAACTTGCTTTCTATGATCCCTGCATTCATATTTTCAGCATGGAAATGTATCTTAACCTCCTAGTAATATTTCACTGGCTAATACAAGGTTTACCAAATCTAGACTGTGTGAGGTATTTTGGTTACTACAGCATAGTAGGAGTCTGTTTTAGCCACACTCAATTTAAAGTGTGTGTGTATTTTTACAGCAGTATTTTTATTTCAAGAATATTATAATCCTGGAATCATATGACATAGAGTTGGTGCAAAAGTTCTGACCGCTTTGTCTCACACATTTTAGGATGGTGCCCTCTACAGGACAAAAGAGAAAACAACACACTGGACAAAATAAATCCTGCAATGCAGCTAAAAAACATGGATCTTACAGAGAAAGCACTAATTTGATGAACATATGTTTATTACTATCTAGTCTATAACGTGGTTAGGTGGCCATATGTGCTTCATTCTGTATGCTGTCAAGTCTTCTCTCAGTTTCACCCCCCTGCCCCCCCCCCCCCCCCCCCCCCCCCCCCCCCACACACACACACACACTTAGCTGTGGCCGTCGCTGCTGATATGGTCAGCAGGTCCGTAGGGGAGTGGGCCCTAGCCGGGCTTGCTGTCTGCGTTGCCCTTATTAAGTCTCCACCGTGCTGATCCGCCCCCCCCCCCCCTCCCCTCCCCTCCCCCCGCCCCCCCTCCACATTCCTCTGCTGTGTTTATGCGCCCGGGCTTGAGTTCGGATGATCGCCCTGTAATCCACGCCGCTCGCCGGCCAACGGACCTGTAGCTATAATTAGGGGTCACTCTATCCACTGTGCTGTAGTGAAGGGGAGAGACAGCCAGACTCAGACACAGGGGGTGTACTGTACTTTGTGACCTCGATCGCTGGCTTTCAGAAGCTTTCTCTTGTGCAATATTCTGTGTGATTGTGTGTGTGTGTGTGTGTATATATGTTTGTGTAATAGTGAGGTGGCCAATGTCTTAATCTATTAGTATTGAGTGGTCCTTTTAATCAAACTAATTACTTAGCGCCACACCAAGAACCACATATGGTGGTTTTATCACCAGTTAATCAGATTAGCTCTACGCAAGCAGCAGGCCTTTCTAGGCCAGGTGTCTCTCTGTTTCTGTCTCTGTCAACCGATAGTATCTGGTTGTCTTTCTGTCAGGTTGCCTTCCTGTCTGGTGTGCTAGGGTCACACTGAGGATGTAGCATTACCATGGGTTGTTTACACGAGACTGCAGGGAATTTGCTTCGACAACACGTCAAGTTGAGGTAACACAGTTTCAGACCATTGACCAGCTGTCAGGGTCATATAGGGGGACCAATGATTTCCCTGTGGCACTTGATGAATCAATGGGCGCCTCCTCATTGATCTAAAAAGAGAGTGGTTTGGCTCTTTACAACCACTTACTATTATTGATTAACACTATCATCAGGAGATCTGAACTCACACAGCAAAAATGTCCACATATACATTTCCACATTTCTCATCTAATTTAGGCAAAATAGTTGTCTTTTTTCACTGTGACAGACTTTCAAACCTCCCTCCATGTGTCCTTTCCCATGCTCTCCAGGTCTTCACCTTCCCCAACCCTCTTTAACCCAGACCCAATCGAGCCCTCCCTGACCCTACATGAATCCCACTCCACCACCCAAAGTGCTGTACATATGTCAGCAGTTTGAAATAATGAGAGCAAACCAAGGTTCAGGGTACAGGGTGTAGAAAGTATAGGGTGGAAGAAGAGAGGGTAGAGGGGCAGAAAATAGACGTATAATTGCCCCTGTCATTTGAGGAATGCTAGACTTGCAAAAGGGCCATGTGGACTTGTTAAGCCCACTGTCACTGTTAGAGACGGTCCCTAGCGACACAAAACCACACAGGGACAACAATGGGGCTGATGGGACAATAGGGGACATTTTAACAACTCATCTCTCCCTCTCTCTTTGTCTCTCTCTCTCTATATTTATTTATTCAGCTCTCTCCCTCTCCCTCTCTTTCTCTCTTTCCCTTAGCGACCTCTACCCTTTACCAGCACTTATTTAGCAGTGAGCTAGCACCTGTGCAGTCTTATCTAATCATGTTGTGCATTTTAGGAATTTCACAACCCAAGCTGAGAATACATAGCCTAAATAGAACATTCTCCAGGCTTTAGAGGATGGTGAAAGGTTGCATGTACTACAATATTGTGAACCTTAATTCAACAAGGGAAGGTAAATTAGCAAATCAGATGTTGACTGTAGGCTACTTTGAGAATGCTGACAAGGTTGCCAAAACACTCCAATACAAATATTGTAATCAATCTCCTATTGGCATATCAGGTATTATAATAACTATCATAACCGTATGACATGGCACAGTACAATCATTACATCCTGAAAGATTCCTGTTGTAGAACATCCACTATACCTTTATCAAAAAGAAAAACTCAATTTGCCTGTTTCACTTTTAATGTCTAACTCCACAATATGAAAAAAAGGAACATTTAGTTCAATCAGCCCTCCTGGTTATAACTCATATTGTATAGTGTAAGATATAATGTGTGATTGAGGGTGTTTGTGTGTTGCAGAGGATATTTGGAAAGCCAAACATTTTCCACCCTACCTTTGGTATTTCTTATTAGACCTAACCAGAGGTTTGTTCCCCAGCAGGTACACTGGCTTCAGCAGTCCATCCAGCTTCCTCTGACAGCTTCAGACTGCAGGGTATTCACAGGGCTGTGAAACACCCAGGTTAGAATTCCTCTGGCTCTTTCATATATTAAACGGAGGCCCTTTCATTTTACTGTTGAGTTTTGAATGCTGCACACACTCCATGAATCACTCTAGACTTGGGTATATTGCATGCAGCGACTGGCTGTCATTCACTTACTTCATTTAATGTTATGGAGAGAGACATAGGGGCAGTTGGTCACACTGCAATGGCCCCTGACATTTGAATACACTCGTCTTTACAACTCACACTTAATCCCTTTAGTCACTAGAGTTAAGCATCCAAACATTACAGCAATAGGATTAACATCAAACTCACAATCGTTTTACTGAGAAGCACAGTTTTGTGGCAGGCAGGCTGGGTTTGTGAGTGGTGGTAATGAAATATTCTCGCAATAATGTTTTTCAGACCTGGGTTAGATACAGTACTTGGATCAAAAGCATCAAATCAAAGTATTGAAGTATTGGATTGCATTTCGAACACAACTAGTACTTTTTGGATGGTTTGATTGGCTTCAATGTACTGGGTTAATGTCATCAAGTGCACCCAAAGTATTTGGCGGTATTTGCAAATAGAATTTGACCCAGGATCTGATATTTATAGAGTTCTTTTCCCAGAGCACCACCATTGGCATTTTGTGAAGAAACTGGATCCCCTGGTCTAAAACCGACTCTGGCCCCACTGCCCCTCTTTGGGGAACGCCATGTGCATTCTATGTACTTCGCACTGGTCAACGTCAGCCTCAACTCAACACCCGCTGTCACTCTCACTGGCTAGCTCCGCCCCCCTGACTCCTCTTTGGCCACTCAGACGATAAACAAACATTATTGAAACCCATGTTTTGGCCCACCATTTTTGGTCAACCATCCCTGGTCCAACTTCACACTCCGGCTTGTTTTTGTGGAGCTCTCTGTAAAGTGTGGGGGTGGTCGTCACTTTCCAGCCACGTGTCAATAGGCGACTTCACAGGAGTTTTGAAACATCTGTTCTCTGAAAACTTTGACAGGGCCTGGCTTGAGCTAAAAGGGAGGCAAGTTAATGCAGCCTTGGCTGGTATTGGGGGTCATGGCCCACCACCACATGTTAATGGGACAGAATGATGATGATCAGGTTCTCAGTGCTGACATGGCTTCACATCGGCCAAATGAGGGAGTCACCTCTAGTCAGATTGCTCCAGTATGAGTGCTGTCCAACGTGTTTCCTGGTAAGCTTATTCCAGTATATTGGTTACACTCAAACTTTTAAAACTCACTGTTAGGTTTTACTGTGCAGAAAATATTCATTTGAGTAAGATTCCATGATCTAGAAAGGTCTCTGATAGAGGGTATCTGTACACTCAATCCAACACCTCTCCTCACATGCTATGATATAACTGATCATTCTAATATAAGTTCCGGCACAAGGAAGTGTAGACTGACACTTGAATGGGAGTCATTCTGATTTTTTTGAAAGACTGTAAATTTTTGATCTGTAAATGTCTTTAAAATGATCCGAATGAAATAACTTCTGATGCGACAGATGATTGTACAGTTGACACACACCCCTTTACACCCTCCCTGAGATCTACACCGCCTTCACCCCGAACAGACAGCCCCCCACAGGGCTGCTCCTGCCCCTCTGAGGCACACAGCTCGGGGGGCACTCCACGCTCCA
Source organism: Hypomesus transpacificus (assembly GCF_021917145.1). Taxonomy (NCBI): domain Eukaryota; kingdom Metazoa; phylum Chordata; class Actinopteri; order Osmeriformes; family Osmeridae; genus Hypomesus; species Hypomesus transpacificus. Next base: position 726,924 of record NC_061071.1, on the reverse strand, counting down.
GTGCTTGCTCTAAAGAGATTAGCCCGACACTTGGACTATCAACTGCTCTTCTTTGATCCAAAGCCTTTTAAAAGTGCATCTGGAGCATTGGCTTGGTCACCTTCTGTCAGTCTGAATGTTTACTCACAGAAGAAGGATTAAAGGACAGATTACATTGGAGCATGTGGCCCAACATCTGTTAACAAGAGGGTGAACAAGTAGTTTAGGGTGGTGAGGACTGAGACAGGGATGGACCTGAGACAACTTGCAGTGAGATGGTCTCAGCAACCCAGAAAAGGATCAACATCCACCACCTTGGATGGGCCTTTCAGGTCGCCTGTGAGTGCATTGGTCCACACCTTCTGACAATAGCACATTTGAAGTTTGATTGAAACTGGCTACAGCAAGGCTTGGAGCAGGAACCAAGCAACCCTCTCCTCCTCTTCCTCTCTTTCCCATGGTGCAGTCATTACTGAACTAGCAGAGGGTGGAGGCCCTGTAACCGGAGGAGGCACTGGCCCAATGAGCCCCCCCCCCCCCCACACCCCCCCCACCCTCTCAACAAGACTCTCAGGGCTTTCTGGACAGGATGCCCTTTGGAAATACCCTGCAATCAATACGCTCAGCTTCTCTGCCCAATAACTATGTGCGATGTCTGTAAATGTAACCGATGAATGCAACCAGGGATCGGTGGCTGGTGCATTATATCCTGCTGTCTTTCAGTGGTGTGTAGATATGAGCATGCAGGACTTAAGAGATTGATGCCTGGAGCAGCTGGAACTATACCACTGGAACTGGAAGTTTACATGCATGACAAACACCCTTTGTCACCCGATGTAAACTACATTAGCAGTCATTTGGCTAAACTCTCAATCAGTTTGTGTCTTACCTAGTTATGCATTGCAATTCATTTGCATCATCTGGACTGCCGCAGCCAGCAACAGCAAGACAGCAGATGATAATGCAGTATGATGCATTAGGATCCATCTCACAACCCATTTCACCAAGCTCTCCTTGTAAACCTTCCCATACAATCAGCTAAGAGAACTGCATGATGGCTGTATATCTGTCCAAGCTCTTACCCTGCCCCCTCATATGTCTTTCCTGCAGCTGATGTATGTTACAGCAAGCGAATGCTGTAGTCACAGATGTTACAGAGGTTTACGCAGAAAAGCCACTTACTGTGAGTGGACAGGCATTGCATTTACACACTTGCAAGGGACTCATGTGGTACTACTGCAGAAAATTGCATTTGCTGTCTACATGTGTGCAACATGCCACGGATCTGTTGCCTCATCATCACACAGTGATGCTTCATCCTTCGTCTCATCACTGACTGACAGCTAGTCTGACTTTGCACAATGTGAGCGATACGCAGGGGGTTGTTGTATGTTTCTGTAACCGTGCATGCAAAATTACAGAATGCCGATAGCTGAGGGTGCATTTGTGTGTGTGTGTGCTATAATTAATACAATATAAAAGTACAATCCTCACGCTACAATATAAAAGTACAATCCTCACGATAGTCTTACCTTCGTGAGTGCTGAGCCACGAAGCTTTAGTCCAGACCGCAGTTATTGCTCTGTCTGCTTCTTCCGCTAAGACTTGTGCCGCGTCAGTGTTGCTAAGGCTTGTGCCGCGTCAGTGTTGCTAAGGTCTCTGCCAGCAGAGAAGAAATGATATCCAGTGTGAGACGTCCTCTGCCGTCAGTCGCCTCCTTCCTTCCCCGGTGAGAAGTCAGATCTGTCGTCTCCTCAGCATGCCTCTCTGTACGATCCAGGTGGATGGGGGCGGGAGGATGTGTGTGTGCTGGATGGCTCCTCGGTTGGTTCTCACCGGAGATGGGAAACGTGCCTGTGTGTGTGTGTGTGTGTGTGAGAGAGAGAGAGAGAGAGAGAGAGAGAGAGAGAGAGAGAGAGAGAGAGAGAGAGAGAGAGAGAGAGAGAGAGAGAGAGAGGAATGAGAGAGAGAAAAGGAGAGGTAAGGGAAACAGACAGCAAGACAGAGAGAGAAAGACGAGGGAAAGAGCTGAGATTACAATAGTGCCAAACGGAGGGATTGAACAGAAGAGTGGAGCAAGAGATGACCAGAGAGGGTGAAGGAAGGAGGAAGGGAGGGATAGGACAGGACCTGGCATGCAGATATCAGCCCCTCTGCTAAAAATAACCCACCCCCTCCCCCTGACACCTCACTCCTGCTGAAACACACACACACACACAGCTTTGGCCAGATGGCTCAGTCAGTGGACACAGCCCTTGGGAGTCTGGGACTGTTCCCCAGTAGGAAAGGAGAGAGACAGAGGGGGAGAAACAGAGAGAGAGAGAGAGAAAGAGGGAGAGAGACAGAGCCATACTGCATGTACATTACGCTTATGAAATGCATCCTATGTGTTAACTGTGTCTCTACCCACATGTATATTTGCGCCTGCAGACACATGCCTGCACGTGGGTTTGTCTGTGTGTATGGGTGTGTGACACTTCCATTGCGTCAGGACGAGTGTCCCCTGCTGTCACTAGACCCTCTCCTTGACATACACTCATAAATCTTCTCAGAAACACATAGCGAGGTATGCTTCACATACTCCTGCTCTGGGGTCAGCAGTAGAACCCCTGCTATAGACACCCCCCCTCCCTCATATTTACCACAAGACTTGCGTTGTCATAGTGACAGGTTTTAACTTGTGTTTGTGGGCTGTCATAGGCAACTGTTGTCTTTCTCAGGGTAACATGAAGTTCCATCACTTCATCTTGTACAGTACTGTACTCCTGGTTTAATTAGAATGTGGGGAAGAAGAAAAAAGGATTTGTGATGACTCATTTCTGAAGCTACATCCCCACAGAGTTGTGAACAATCTGTACGTGTAAACACACACACACACACACTCACTTCTGTTTGAAGACACATTAGGCTGTCATGGATACGTACATGGTCGGTTTCAGAGTGAGATTGATAGAGGTGAAAGAGGGCACCTGTCTTGGTGGCTCTCCTGCTGTTTTGAGAATCCCACGTCACCGAGAAGTCAGACTTCCCTGGCCTCTCTCAGGTATGACTCGCTCATAGCTGCCCTTCAGCTGAGGCCTGATGAATAAGGCTTAGCCACAGGAGGATGTTGAATGCCGGATGCCAGCACTGATGGACCTCATTGACAGCTACAGTACAGCTATGTCAGCCATTTTGAGAGGGATGGGTATTAGGTTCCTGGTTTATTTAGGCCTACAGCAGACTGCAATGCCATTTCACATCCTCTGCAGTTCACAGAGTGATGGATGTGGCTGTTTGTGTTCCTTAGTTTTTTTAGTTGTTTTTAAGATAAGAATATAAAATGAGAGGATAACATGGGTATAACTTACCACCTTGCCCAGGGGCAGAAAAATATTTCTTTTTTATTTTATTAAATCCACAGGGCTGCCTGAATGACCTTCTCTCTACCATATTTTATTTCGGACCATCACTTAGCGATTGTTGTGTACAATCATCTCTTTGCCCTCCAAGAATGATGTACGCTAAGTGGCTTTTGCTGTAGGCTAGCTGCCAGACAACCCTTTAAATGTGCAGCCTTTTCAATACGCAGGAAGCACTCTCTCCAAATCACACACACACATGCACATGTGCTTAACTTTTTCTTTAGTTTGGTCTGTCCCTGGATAACCAGCTCTCCTAAGCACTGCTAAACCCAGCTCCCCTTCCAACAATCTACCAATAAGATTGATCTACCAAAAGTGCAGGTGTCCAGTGCTTCTGAGGAGTGAGTTCAACAAATGTAAACGAGTTAGATTTACCCCCTAAACTCACTTCTACACATCACAACCACCCCGTACACTGAAGCCGACATCTTGAGTCAAAGGCACTGATGCCCATGTCACTGGGCCGCTCGTCAGATCTGCTGCCACCTTCACTTGGCCTTTCCTGGACTTAAATCGTGTGTCTTCTCACTTAAAAAACCCATGTGACCGCCTCTAATCAACACCATTTTAGCTTCTGATGTCACAAAAAGCCTGCCATAAAATGGTGGTGTTAAACAGTGAACGAATCACTAGAATTTGTGTCCATGCACACAAACACACAAACACATGTTTGTGTTTGTTGAGGATGTTGGGTAAAGTGAATGTTTAATAGTTTGATGAATTCACTGTCTGCTTTTTCTTCCTTAAACATTATATTACTCTGAGTGAAGAAAATCCCACCCACCACCTTATCTGTGTACTTTTACAGGCTTTACACCACCTGTCTTGGCCTGGTGTGTAAACTGTTATTGACTAATAACAGATGCAAATAGCCTGTTAGGGACTAATCCTAGCACTTGCGTACTATTTTCAGTGCTAATGGCAAGTTTGGCAGTGTGTGCTTGTGTATTTGTGTGTCTGTGTTTAAATGTGTCTGTGTGTGCTGTAAATCTACGTCTATAGATCTGCGACATTGTAGAGTCATAAAAAGAACCAATTATTCCCACTTAAGACACAAATGTTGGCTGAGATGTACAATTTATATGAAACACCTTCCTCCCCTAAATGCTCACTGCAAGGCAGTCATAGACCTCAGATCTACAGCCCAATGCCCTCCCACCTTCCCCCCTGTCCCCTCCTCTTCACTGACAGACCTCCCCTTCCTCTTCTCCCACCCCTCGCTTCAGTGTGATTGACATTGACAGTGTAAAAACAGAATTATTTATGACTCAGCATTCACTATCATCTTGCGTTCCTGGAGCTTCCTTAGCATGTGCCGAGCCCTGCAAAATGAGGTTTAAAGATAGCTGTATGTTTAGCTTGGCTATCAAATGAGCCTTTTGAGTTCTTTCAACATAATCTATCTTGAATACTACAGCCTAAAATGAATATTGCACTAAAAATAGAACATGTTCCCTAAGGCCTAGGTCAGCTGAATCATAAATGTCAAGTCTGACTACCTCTATTAAAATAACTGTCACCACGGTCCATGAGACTTTACTATAGTGTATGTATTTGCTGTTATCATATCGTTACATTCATCCTAAAAAGAAATGAGTGTCATAGTTTGGCTCCATCTGCTGGTGTGTAGATGCTACTAAAAGGAAGGTTACCCCACGAACGCTTGGATCATGGCACACTCCTTGTTGACTCAATGAACTGAAAGTACATTAGCCTATTACATGAATTTACATCTACATAAAAATATTACAAAAACTAAAATGCAGTTCAATAAGTTTGGTTGAATTACAAAAATGCACTGGTCACTGGCGTTGCACCTGCTGCATTACACGTAGAGCAACAGCAGGTGTTAAATTGACGACTATCAGACCTACGCATAGTCACTCATCATTGTCGACGATAGATTTATGTCACGTAGATGGCGTTTTGAGTCAAATTTACACCAATCCGATATGAATTTATGACAGTACACGGTTGGCTCAAACAACAGACAAATGACATCGAGGATCTGTCCGTCAGTGGAATTATTGAGGAAATCTAACGTATTTCCATCAGGGCGACAACTGGAACGAACTCCTCCAGCTTCGAAGGTGTCAAGGACATTGTTGTTAGACTCCACTCCAATGGACGATGTCATTAAATCCAGGCCTAATCTCAAGGCCGGTCAGAGCCCAAACCATCAATTAGACTCCACATTTGAAATGCTGGAAATACGCGAAAAGGTAGCCTTAAGTTAGCCTACATGTTTGGAGCTTTACTTTCAAATTAACTGTTGTAAAATGCAATAGCCTAATGTAATAATTATGACGAGGGCCACTTGGACAAAAGTGGGCTAAACGTGTCAAATGCCTTCTCCTCCCTAGAACACACCACCCAACAGAGAGATGTCTCCTGCTTACAACCTCGTGATCCCACAAGACAAGATGGAGTCTTGTGTTGAGTATTCAAGTGAGGGTGTTGTCTGTAGCAAGTACAGCAACAGATTTACTGATCAACTGTCTATTGTGCTATCCTATCCTTAAACTTTTATGTCAGCAATCCAACGTTTTCAGCCTGCACTGTTTTGCATCAGGAGAGGACCCAAACTTGTTGATAAGAGGCATGGTTGGCTACCAGTGGACCCCAGCAGACCTGAACTTCATCAAAACAATGAAGGAGGAAAAAAAAGTAAAAAGATTACAGGTAAAATACCTACTGGCATCATACAGATTGTTACCGTACTTATTTAGAATCCAATCTTCATCAAATTAAATGTGCATTTCTTGGGGTGGAAGGTTGATCAGTGTTTGCTTCATGTAGGCCATATTTGAATGGCTTGATCTGCATCGTACTATGTAAAATGAAAAAAGGCAAAGTGCTATCTTGTCACAGGAGGAGCTGGAGGAGAAACGGAAGCTGCTGAAAAACGAGATTCAAGCCAGGGACTTGTCGTATGCCTTCAGCATGGAAATGCAAGACAACCTAAACAAGGTACCTCATCAGTGTTGATTGTCTATTTCTCACATAGTTAAACACTAAGGCGTGCAACTCAGAACCCTCTGAAATACTTTGATGATGATGATGATGATGATGATGATATTATAATCACAGTGGTTGTGTCATCTCAATATTCTCCCTCCCCTAATGCATACATTCAACAGAAGCATGCACAGTTCTTGACCTGTTTAGATCTGAAATCAGATGTGTTGAGCTTTTGATGACTTTGCGTTTTGTTGCATTACAGCTCCTTCCCTGTGAGCAGTTGCTTGAGCTTGGTAAAGAGTTCCTCTCCAGGAAGGGGAGCATGGCCGACATGAACAACCTCGACCCCAAGTCTCTCTTTGCCCAGATAAAGACTACAGATGTTGAAATTGTCCTACAAGAGGAGAGGAGTGAGATTAAAGAGCTGGAGGAAAAACTGACCAAAGCCCTGGAACGCAGGTTTATTTATTAATTAATACTTTATATATATATATATATATATATATATACACACTGCTTTATGCTTATTTATTTTCAGATAAACAGATTTATTTTCTGTTTTACCTGACACTGGTAAAAAGAGAGAACCTTTTTACTCGTCAGGCCTTTCATTATTGTTTGTACAAAAGTGTTTATTTCCCCATTAGACCCTAATTACTTACTCTATGCTTTTAGAGCTAAAGAAGAGCTTATAGAAGCCGAAAATGTAGAGCAAAGAACATTTGAAAAACAGGTGAAATTCCGACCTCACTGAATTTACTTCATGTGCCTAACTGCCGCAAATCCCTTCTCCTTTAATCTCCTTTATCTTCCCTTTTAGACACGTATCAGTTGGCTTATGAAAGAACTATCCATCCTGCAATCCCAACTGGAAGAAACAGAGGTGAGTTTTAGCTCTGTGGTTTTAAGATTCTCACCTGAAGCTGCACAGCTTGCTGGTTAGTTTGCGGCAAAGTTTACGTATACTAGAGGGCTCGGTTTTAGAACTTCAAATACACGCCTTTACTCCAATGGGAATACAACGAGAAACATTTGTATGACTTCACAGAAGACTACACATACTTTTAAAGCCGAAGTGAACATTCTCAAAGCCTTGGAAAACCCAGAAGCAAAGGGGAACGTGGTGAACCAGGAGGTGTTGCAAGTTACACCTGTGAAAAGGAAAGTTTCGCAGAGGAATAAGAAGAAGGTTGATGAACAGTCCAGATCAAAGGTTCTCCAAGTCACTCAAATCAAACAGAAGGCCTCTGAAGGCCCCAAGCCTTCTGGCAATGAACCAAACGCAAACTCACAGGAAGTGTTGCAAATCTCCACCAATCATGTGAAAACCCTCAAAGGGTTCAGACAGACCAAAAATAAAACTGTAGAGGCTTATTCACTACGTGATAAAAGCAAGTTGGATTCCCTTAAAGGCCCCAAAACGGTCAAATATGACGAGAGTGGGGAAATTGCACATGCCTCTACTACACAAGGGAGCACTTCAAAAATACCCAAGAATAATAAAAAGAGAGGGGAGCAGTCAACTTCCGGGGTGGTTTCACAGACTGTAAAAACCACACGTAGCACGTTCAAAGGCCCAGAGTCAACTGAAGATGGTGGAAAAGGAAATTCCCAGGTAACATTGCAAGGCACACAGAGCACAACAAAAGCTGCAAAGGTGTCAGAGAAGAAAAAGAAGACAACTCTATCAGAGGGTTTACAAGCTTCAACCAAACCCAAGGTTCAAGCACCAAAAGTTGCCACTGGCATGAAGCGAACACAAGGTGTGGCCAAAGCAGCCGCACTTAAAAGCTCCCAAAAAATGGCCAGCAAAGTCACCACTGTTCAAGATGTTCAAAGCAGGTCAAATACTGTACATTTTGAGGAAAGTACTGTACACTTACAGAGTCAGGAAATTGTTCAACTCAGCATCAGCCCAGCAAAGACCTCCAAAGTGCTCAGGAAGACCAGAAAGGCGGATGGGGGATCAAAACCACCAGAGGCTTCGCAAGCTTCAACCAAACCCAAGGTTCAAGTGCCAAAAGCTGCCACAGGCATGAAGGGTGCAGCAGGACTGGTTCCCGCTGATGGAGTCAGACGCTCAAAGAGAACTGCAAGCAAAATCACCACTGTAAAATGAATACTGAATGAAAATGTTTTTTTTGTTTTACTGACTTGTGTAGAATCAGTTATAGACTAGATGCACAGGGTTGAAGTTTTGTTATTAATTAAGTAAAATATGAAGATTGGTGGTGGTTTTGTTGGAATGCTTATTAAAAATGGTTTTAATATAACAAGTAGATTTGTTAAGAGTTGAAAAGCTTTCTTTACCTCGTGGACCAACTGTGCCATATCACATCTTTTGAAATGAGCCTTCTTGGGTTTTTTTATAGATAAGTTGTCTATTGTGTACTGTGAGACATCGTTCCACAAAGAGATTCAACGTAGGACTGTTTAACCAAACTTTGGCTCCAGACCCCCAATGTTTCATTTTACATCTTTATTAGACAGCTGCGCTGTGCTGTCCTACAGTCACCACACACACTCACACACTCACGCACATACACGCGCACACAGCATTTGTAGAAGACGCAGCCAAATTGATGCTTGAAGTGATCCTCCCTGGTAGAAGGGTTAGGGATGAGACCTGTCCTTCTACCTCTGCAGCTCCAAAAGCCCTTTCCTGGGTCAAAAGATGTTTACATATATCACCTTGTTTATCTGTGGATAGGTAGTGCAGTAAAGTCGGTTCTTCCTGCAACACTGTGGCCTCAGATGGTAAGATAGGACCATCATTATTGTTTGCATGGTTTTATGATTTCACACACACTGGTGTCAGTTTCAAGAGTACTCAAACACAAGTAAAATCTGTATATAATCAAATGCTACTGCTCAAAACCGCTTTTATTTGAAATGGCTTTTTAAGTAGCTCAAAGTATCTTTGCCAATGAATGCCCAGACAGTCTATCTGAGCATGAGAGCATTTACCTCAAATACGTCAATTTAAGAAATAAGATCTTTATAGACCGAATGCGCCGAGACATTGAACATCACATGCCAAGAAAATGTGGACAGAGGTTATGCTGAAATTGTTTTAGTGTCTCCTTTCAGGCAAGGGGACTTGTTCCTGAGTTCAAGCAATTTTAAATGACGCCTGTACCTCACAGAACACCATGGTACTTGGTATTAAAAATGAAAATTATTAAATTTAAAAATGTAAACTGTTCTCTGTCAGTGCTTATTTAGGGCTGATTTCCCGCATACAGAAGATAATGTGAGCAGCCAAAAAAACATTTGATATGAGTGACTGTTGTCTATGAGTAACACATTCCATGTACATGTTTTTCAGAGCTCAAATGCCCCTTCTCATGATTAGTGTTCTGTATCTTTAATTTTGACATGTTTAGAAACGGTTGCTTTTTATGCCCACCAGAGGGCAATGTGCTGGACCTCAGACGTACGTGTCGGCCCATGACCTTAGGACGGCTCTGTTTTAGCAGCAGATGTCAAAGACGGAAAGCCAAGTATTTTACATAACTCAACACGCTAGTTACCCAAATCCACATGTATGCTCAGTAATGTTAGTCTGTTTATTTTGGATGCAAGAGCAAAGCAGTCCCGTTGCTCCAAACCCCATCATACTATATCACTGAGAGAATGAGCCGGAGTGAACAGTATGTGAAACTGTGGCACATGTGCCCGGTAATGTTGCCAAGTCTGACTGGGCAGAAGCATATCAGTGCTGTCCTGTGAGCAAGTCCTCTCCATGCCATGGAACCGAAGTGTGAAACGAGCCTCTCCAGCTTGATGCCAAGTCCTCTACAGATCCTAATCCAGGGAGTGCTGCCCATGAGGATTGTCTTCTTTTGATCTTCAGCTACTTTCAAATGGTTGACCACCGATCTAGGTTGATTTGTGTAGAATATTGTAGTTTAACATTTTCCTCTTTTTGGGGGGGGGGGGGGGGGGGGGGGGGGGGGGTCTGGCACTGTGAATAAATCAGAAACCCAAATTTGGATCCATATGATGCATATGAAGCCCACAATTATTTTAAATAAATTCTAACAATAGTAGAATGATGACCTTTCATTGTAGCGGTGTATTTCTCATGATCCACGGTGAGCTGACGTCTTCTTGGTGAGGTAGTCAAAGCCTGTTTGAGGACCCGGGCCACTGTGGATTGTTCTTCGTCTGTGCAAAGAGAGCACACAGCGGAGCGCTGAAGTCATTTGTTTTGCTACTTGATGTGGAATGCCCTCAAAGAGAGAAGCCATTTGGAAAAGACAGACATGGGGAGAGAGGGCGGCAAAACAAGCGTTTGAGCAGCTTCACTAAGTGTTGGCAGACAGGGACAGCAAGGAAGAGTGTGAAAATAAAACACGTTAGACTAAACATTTACACACTGTCTGCATGGGAGCTGGCTTTCCTACCAGAAGTTGCAGTGTTTCGTGGCCCTGTATTCTACAGTTTGCAAGAATCACGGTCTCCATCAGAGTTATGGGCCCTTTCAGACTATTCTTCTTTCTAAGTGTGTTAAGGAAAAGCCAGTATTGTGAAGGGTTAGTGAACGTATGTGTTCCGAGATATATAACACACGTTTAGTTAGGAGACAGAATAATTTTTTAATGAGACGCTTTCCGGCAGGTTGGGGTATGTGTGTGTGCGACCAGTGTTGGTTGTGCTCTATTGCACTGAGTTAGGTGAACGCATGATGTGGATGGGGTGAATGCGTTCATGGAGGTCAGGAGGGCGTGAACTTTGTGTGAGGCTGTTGTCTTTGTATGAGAGCAGAAGACCTTTACATTTACAAGGCCTGTAGGAATGTTGTTCAGAGGGTAACAGGCTTGTAGAACAGGGGTTGCCTAGGACAAAATCCGAATGTAAAACACGTCCCGGATTTTACAGCCTTTTCATTCCTTTGATTTAGTGTCAAAGTATAACAGTGTCCATGTTTTCATATGCAAGAACATAACTGAATAAAGTGCCAGATTTTTCGTGCCTGTAGATTTTAAAATCCATCTCACTATTGGTCTATTGGTCCAGAAGTGTTGAGGAGAATTCAGAAAATGCCAAAACACCAGTGGTTTGTTGGTCGATGTTTTAAAAACCAAAAACCAGCAATTGATTGCCAGACGGTCATCAACATGGCACACATCAGAACCGTTTTTAGATTAATGATGAGTAGATGGATGATATAATCCATCAATGAATCAATCCAAACAATAAATGGCACTGTTACTCGGACGTTTCCATTACAGAACAAGAATGCCTCTGTGAGATGGTTTTAAATGGGATCCAAAGATTGTGACATTCTATCAGTCAATTCTATTGCATGTGGGAGAAGTGCTACAAAAGCCTTCCTCATCCACTACCACAAACACACTATGTAGAGTTTACATTAGGTGTTGGCCATCGCTCACAAATGTGTGAGGCTGCTTTGGCACAAGCCCGTTCTCCAAACAAGCTTCCAACCACTCCACTCAGATAATGAACTAATGGCAGTCTTCAGTCAAGGCTTTCATTAGCTGAATCAGTTCTTGCCTTGAGTTGGCTGATGTGTGCTAAATCGGTGCCCACAAAGGCCCCTCCTGAAAGTGAGAGTTCCTGCCTGTGAAAACGCCATACGGTCAGGGGCGGTTCTACACAGGGGCCTACAGGGGCCAGTGCCCCTGTAAAAATGTCCCTGCTCCCCCTGTGTTTTTTTTACACGTTTTTCTTTTTCTAGTAGTCATCATGAAACGAGGAAGGGACATTGCAGCCTTTTTTGCCCCAGTAAATAAAAGTGAGAGAAACATATCAAGGTATTGAGAGAGCTGAGGAGCTGGAAGAGGGAGAGCCAGAGCCGTTTGTATGATTTTATTGTAAAGCTAAATTAAAGTATTTAATGTTTAAATATCCTATGTTTCCGTTTTTTAATGTGCCCCTCTGATTAAACACTGGCCCCAGTAAAATGTGTCTAGAACCGCCACTGCATACGGTAACAGTTAGAGGAGGACTATGAGAGGCCATTTTGACTCTGACTTCAGGAAAAGGAGCTGCTGAGTGTCACGAGGGGCTGGTTCATCTGCGTCTTACCGCTTCCACAGCAACTCTTCAAAGGATCGGCCAAGACGACAATCTGATGGTCGTAAATACCGGGCCCCGAGTGTAGCACTTCAGCGAGGCTTGATTGATGGTAGGAACTGTGGGGTGTGTACACTGGCATGTGTCTTTGGGGGGTGGGGGGGATCAGGGGGTATTTGCCTAATATGCGTCTTGACATATTTGTGGAGTGGAAAGGCTCATGCACTGTCTGAGGGGCTCATGGCCTTGGTATTCTAAAACAACCCCAGTCCCCCCAAACACACACACCAACGGCAGTTAACCTCTGCCTACTGTGTTACCAGCTGCAACGGGAGAATATTTAGGAATAACTAAGTGCTGTAACTTCCACAAGATGTTTCAATTGTGATATAAAATACAAATCTGTAAAAGCTTTCTAGAGCTGTTGATGGCATGAGGTTTGGATGGGATAATGTACACTCTAATTTTGGAACTGGTTCTCGCCGTCCTAATCTACTACAGCATTGGATGAAGTAACTCCCATCCTTTGCCAAATAGATCTGAAACTTGATAGAAGCACATTGTATATTGTCTGATGGAGAATCCCCTCTCGGTAAACATATTCAAGGGAAATCTGGGTTTACTTGTGCCTGCTCCATCCCTGGACACACGGCCGGCCATGCGGCATGCCAGTGTAAACTTGTTCTACTGGCAGGCAGTGAGAGAACGCAGTCCATCAAAGCTGAGTAAACAAAGAGCCCTGGCCTTGCCGCGGGGGAAACTATGCCCTCCTGGAGGCTGACTGGGCACACCAAATGTCCTTAAGCCTCTTTCTTCTTCTCCACATCATCATTGTCCTGGATGTCGATCTCCTAGCTCTCTATAGACAGGTAGCTCTTCAGCAGTGTGTGGTGTATATCCTGCCAAGCAGCCAGGCAGCAGTGTATATCCTGCAATGAGCTTCGAGGCCAAGGCGTATGTGACCTCAACGGTGTGGTAACAGAATGCCCGGGTCAGTTTGCTCTGGTTCCCCAAGGAATTCACGGAATTGTTTGCACTGTCTCAGTGCTGCTTCTGACTTGGCCAGTTTGATACTTCCACCCTACGGCCTGTCAAGGCATTTATGATTTTGTGTTTATCTTATGCGTCCAAGACCTTCAGCGGTTGATAACCACAAGCTGTTATACATGTGTTTGTCTTGTGTGGTGTTGCAGTGGCTTTATAATGTGTGTGTGTGTGTGTGTGAGAGAGAGAGAGACAGAAAGACAGAAAAGGAAATGGATAAAGAGAAGAGTATATTTGTGTGAGTGTGTGTGTGGGGGATGGAATGCTCCTTGTTCCTAAAGACACAATCTTGGAACCAGTTTGCAACTTTAAAGGTTATGTGGTTTGATTGGAGAACATAATCCGTGAGTCTGTTTTGAAGCGATTGATAAACACATTAAACCACAGCATAGACTCTTAGTTGTACCAAAGGATCTGATTCCTATTATGTTGAGATTTACAGTTTATTTATTAATGTCTCAATGTTTCCATTATTAAAGGGACAGTTCACCCCAAAATGAAAAATACATATTTTTCCTCTCACCTGTAGAGATATTATCTAGATAGTTGCGCGTTTGCGAGATATTGGCTGTGGAGATGTTGCCTACTATCAAATAAAATTGAACTAGATAATCTAGAGCCCTTTTCACAAGCAGTTTCATGTAGGAACTATTTTATTTCTACCAAACTACACCCGCCAACCGTATCCCTACGCGAAAGAAAGCGTGCATTTACTCCCTAGTGATATAGTTGGCGGGGACTCTGTATCTCACACCAAAACAACGTAGATGGATAATTGGCATTACAGGTAAGTATTTACATTTTTGAGTGAAGTGTCCCCTTTTAAGTGCTGTCCATTGAGATCCATCCCACATTCTTCCCTCAACACTTTGTTTATTTAAAAATGTTACCCAGTGTGACTGCTTTTTATAAATGAAACACAGCAAATGCTAACATTATTTCAAAGGGAGATTTGTTTAATGAGGGTTTTAAACAATCTGCTCTTTGTACTTGGATCCTTGATGTCTTGCCGCTCTTTTGGATGTGCTTGCTCGCTTGTGTGCCTGAAACAGGCTTGCTTTGTTTTTACGGTACGTTTGTCTGTCATGCACACCTGAAGCATTTATCTACAGATGTTTTCTTCAAGTTGGATAACGCAAGGTTCCTGTGGATTTCAGGTTTCAGTAAAGCTAGCAGATCTTGGTAGAAATACTGTATTTCTTCTGGAACTGTCACAAGTAACTGAGATAAGCTTTTTTTTTTTACTCCTAGGTTCAATGGAACCTGTACATCATATAAGAAGTCCAAATTCAAGGGCTGTCGACTACATTCTGAGATGCTTGAAAAGTGTGAGAAGGGTTGTGATCCCCCTCCCTCCTTCCCATTCTGTCTTAAGGCATGTGTCAGTCAGAAGATAGGCTTGTTCATTACAGAGACGTGAAGGGGGTTTGTGGTGTGTCCAGACACCTATTTTGTCTTGTTCAAACAGCAAGCCCATGAGGAACTCTACCTGGGCCCCCTTCGTCTCCCTCTATAAGGAGGGGATGGTATGAGAGTTGAGAGTGGCATGCTGAATGGGATCAACCTAGTGTATGATGCAACCTTCAGAATCAGCATTTTCCTACTGTAGACATTTGTAAATGATGCAAGTCACAATGGAAGGCATCATAGAAGGCCTGCATACACAATAGAGAAACGGCAGTTTTTGTTTATTTAATTGCTTAATGTTATCTAATACTACATTATTTGTGTATTATGTAAGAAACCTCCAACATTTATCTTTACCTGTTGGTCAGTGTGATCAGATTTAAGATTTTCACACTTGACATTCACAGACAACAGCATCAGGCATCAGAGAAACTAATTGCAGCTTTCAATTGCCAACTGGTTGCTATGAAGGAGACCATCTCAAAAGGGAAGAGAAAGAAAAACAGAAAGAGCCATAGTGGAGGACAGACGAGTCTACTCTTCCTCACCACCTTGCTACGACTTTGAACTTCTCGCTTTTGAAAACAGTCTCAAACATTTACTTCAAACTTACTTTGTCCAGACATTGGCCAGACAAGGACCAACTATTTGACAATGACTCCGCAGCTTTCAGTGTTACCAAGAGTTTTTCGATCTACTTTAGTGTAGCCTATTCATTTACTTCCCAGAAAACAGTTGCCAGTTAAAATATATGGCAGGCTTTCCAAGGGCAGTGTTGGAATGAAAACCTAACCTAGGATAGCTGGCTCAGGGTCATGGACAAATAAATACACCATTTTTCAAGAGAGAGAGAAAGTTCCCTGAATCCCATGATATAATCAAAGACTATGTCATAATCTGATGGTCAGGGATTACCTTGACATTCAAGGCAGTTTTGTACAGAATAAACCAAATTAACAATATGTAGTCAATTCTGTGGGATTTTTTTCTTTAAATACAATGGTAAACTATGGTAACATTATCTTGCACACCTAAAGACAGACGAGAACAGAATATTATATTACTAGTGATGTTTTTAACAGTTTGACTCACTGCCTGCCATTTGAATAGGTTTAAATAACAAGTATAAAACTGTCTTGAAAAACAGAGCAAATAATAGTGGGCAGAAAACAGTGTTTAGGCATATCAATACAAAGTTTAGAAGTGAAAAGGACAAGGATACCTTTTGTGTCAAAGTGTGAAGGGTGATCTAATATAGTCTTCAATATGTAAAGGAACCGGCTGCCATCCATAAAGTTACTCTGAGAATAGCCCAGCCATCAAGGGTTTGTAGGGTTTAGCGTCACAAGGGGAGATATTTCATTAATTTTGCCCTCACTTTTTGTTTCATGAACTGGTGCCCACGGCAGGAAATGTCAGTTAAGGCTAATTGTCTGTTTCCTGTTACCTCAGGTGTGTTTGGGTACAACTGCTGTTTGGTTTGCCCTCCAGCACCCTCTGACCTCACCAGATAAAAACACATTGAGGCTGAAAGGTACAGAGGGCATCTGTGATGTTGACAAACTCCTAGCGGGGGTCATGAATGACACCCACTGTATTTATGCGGTCTTTACAAATAGGGTGAGGTGTGCCCAAAAAATTATGTTAAAGGTTTTTCATAATCCATTAAAATGTGACTTCTTTGTTAAACTTTATGAAAAGTAAAAAAACTCACCAATTCAACCATATAAAAAGACCTACAATCTTATGAGACTAACCATGGATTTAAGAAAATCTGCAAATGTGCACTGCATATAGTATTGCTGCCTATACTAATATGCATTTCTGCAGTGGGACATGCTGACGGTATTAGAAGTTATAATACTTGCATTCATTCCATTCATGAGTCCTGAATCTGAAACACCAAGGTCAGGTTTAAACTAGACAATGCTCATGGTTTTCCATGTTCCTTTCGTTCAGCTGCTAGTGTTGCTTTGGCTGCAGTTTCCTCTTCATAAAGGAGGGAGTTACGCCTGGAGGGGGTTGAGGGGGACCCCATGGATGAGGGATTGCACCCCGGTGGAAA
Organism: Hypomesus transpacificus; assembly: GCF_021917145.1. Classification (NCBI taxonomy): domain Eukaryota; kingdom Metazoa; phylum Chordata; class Actinopteri; order Osmeriformes; family Osmeridae; genus Hypomesus; species Hypomesus transpacificus. The sequence goes on along the minus strand of NC_061071.1, from coordinate 710,022 downwards.
CCAGTGGCCAAAGCTCTGTGCTTTGAATGTCTGTCTAATTTATCAACCTTGTTGGATGTTACTATAAGTATTACTATGCAGTTACAAGTGGTAGTTACTGTTACCTTAATGTAAAGTGATGCCGAACCGGCTGAGTCGGTTTCCAGTAGAACGCTCTGTCTGGATGTTGGTAACTAACTACACTGTAAATGTACAGTACACACAGAAACGTATGCGTTCAAATTTGCCATTATATACAGAGAGAAAAACCTCCCTCCACCATCACTGTTAGCAGAGGGGAAGCCTCCACTTAAACAGACGGTCAGTTCCTCTGCACCCAACATCATCGTCCTGGTGTTCAACACGGATGGATGACACAGGCGTCAGACTCCATGCCAGCCCCAGAGACGGGTGATTAACAGCCGGACAGCAAATTCAGGCTCTACCCGCTAGCAGAGGTTACCGGGTGTAAGCAAACAACTGGCCAGACTTTCATACCACATAAAGGTTTCCAGTGCAAAGCCCCTCCATCAGTTTTACTATGTCACTGTGAGGAAGTGGTGAGTGCAGTGCAGAGTGATGTATTGCATTTACATTAAATTCCATGCATTGTGAAAACAGTCTTTTTTTTCCTTCAATTTTTTTATTTCACGACATTAAGTGAGCATGAATGCAGTTTTGCCTCATTGCTTTTTGACATGCGCCATAGTCCAAAAGGACATTTGTGCTGCATCATTTAATTTAATAACGTCATGACAATTATAATTGAAACCTTATCATGACGGAAAGATTATTCTTGAGCTAAAAATACAGACATAACATTAAACAGACTTTTATTGTGATTCAAAAGTTTATTTCACATGAACTACTGAGGTGAGTTTACTGTTTACTGCCAAGCAGACTCACTCTTTTCACAGCATTGGATGCAGTTTTTCTACAGCATAGGGCCCAAACAGTCTGTTGACAATTAGGAAATGACTGAATCCTGTCCTAAAACCGTTTTCGTCATTATTTAGAAACGTAAACTAGATTATTTATGATGCACGACACTTGATATTCGTCTGTGAATGTGAGAATAATGACTGCAACCTCCTGTGAACAGACAAGGAATTGATGCAGAAAGTTTATAAATCTCTCCACAAGACCTTTGAGTTACAGGCATACTTTACTAAATACAGTCTGGAGCTTTTGACAAATAGGCCAATCTGAGAAATGGCTCAGTCTTCGCAGTCTGTTTTCCAGTTCTAATCCTAGTGGTATCTGTTTCAGGTCAAACCTCACACTATAAACGTATATATGGACATGGTCTGTGGCATGTTGTGACCATGTGGGTGGAAGAGAACCAAAACATGGTACATCATATCCTGAAAAAGGTATAATTTTAAAATGTATAAAAATCCACAAAACAATTGTAGATATGATCTACCGTCAGAAACAATGAAATAACACTTTTTCCAGGTAAGCAATGTGAATGGACTGCTTTACAGCCTGCTTTTGAATTAGGCTTTGTGTTAATTACTCCTTAAAATGCATTGGGTTCACCAAGCAAGTTCTGCTCTATCTTGGCCAGTAGTGACTTCACCTGTTCAGTCATGAGGTATCATACACCACAGCCAACAACCACAAACTTGTATAGGCTAAGCCATAGAAATATGTCATTGGCCTGTATTTGAGATGTCTAAATTTTCCAGTCTTTTATTACTCTGGAGTCTGGAGTTACTTCACTTTACATACCAATGGTGTATGTGGCTTTTACTTTCTATGCATACTTTACTTCCTGGGATCGATATTAAAATGACCAGTTATTATTAAGGTTTCATCAAATCAGACACATATTTACAAATCACTCTGACTCTGGCGAGCTCTGGAAGAAGGGACTGTCTGCATTTTTTGAGGAGCACATGGCTGACTCGATGAAATGTTCTCAGAGGGAAACGTGTCAACTCAACAGCCAAGCTTGACAGCTGTACTTCTCCTAAACGGAGGCTAAGTGCTCAACCCAAGCATAACTTGGTGGTGCTACATTACAAATCCTTACCTTTTTTCTCCCTACGGAGCCTTGGAAACCAAGAAAACAGTCTAAAATGTATCCTGTAGAAGTACCACTCCAGTACTACAGAAACTCCTCCAGAACATTTATCTTTTCGTAGAATCTTTTGGTATCATTTTTAATGAAGCACTTGATCACGTTAAAGGGAACATGACTTTTGTGGTGAAGGGGTAGGCAGACAAAACACTTTCTTATGGTGCACTCTGACTGAGAATGGGTTCACTCAATGGTGATAACTGTTGGCCATTGAGTATGATCATTGTTTTCTCGTTTTGACAGGTACAGTGCCCTCCAAAAGTATTGGAACAGTGAGGCGAATTCCTTTATTTTTGCTGTAGACTGAAAACATTTGGGCTTGACATCAAATAATGAACGTGAGACCAGAGATCAACGTTTCAGCTTTTATTTCCAGGTATTTACATCAGGATCTGATGCACAACTAAGAAAATATCACATTTTGTTTGAATCCACCCATTTGTCATGTGATCAAAAGTATTGGAACAGATATACTTAAAACATATTTAAGTGAATAAGACTTAATATTTAGTTGCAAATCCTTTGCTTTCAATAACTGCAGCAAGTCTGTGACCCATTGACGTCACCAAACTTTTGCATTCTTCCTTTTTGATGCTTTCCCAGGCTTTCACTGCAGCCTCTTTCAGTTGTTGTTTGTTTTGTGGGGTTCCTCCCTTCAGTCTCCTCTTAAGCAGGTAAAATGCATGCTCTATAGGGTTTAAGTCTGGAGATTGACTTGGCCAGTCTAATACCTTCCATTTCTTGCCCCTGATGAACTCCTTTGTTGTTTTGGCAGTGTGTTTTGGGTCGTTATCTTGCTGCATGATGAAGGCTCTGCCAATCAGTTTGGTTGCATCTTTCCTTAAATTGGCAGACAAAATGTTTCTGTAGACTTCCGAGTTCATTTTGCTGCTGCCATCATGTGTTACATCCTCAATGAAGATTAATGAGCCCGTCCCAGAAGAAGCCATGCAAGCCCAAGCCATGACATTACCTCCACCGTGTTTCACAGATGAGCTTGTGTGTTTGGGATCATGAGCAGTTCCTTTCTTTCTCCAAACTTTAGCCTTTCCATCACTTTGGTAAAAGTTAATCTTTGTCTCATCAGTCCATAAAACTTTGTCCCAGAATTTTTGAGGTTCATCTCTGTACTTTTTGGCAAATTCCAGCCTGGCCTTCCTATTCTTCTTGCTAATGAGTGGTTTGCATCTTCTGGTGTAGCCCTTGTACTTTTGTTCATGAAGTCTTCTGCGAACAGTAGATAGTGATACCTTCACTCCTGCCATCTGGAGGTTGTTGCTGATCTCACTAACAGTTGTTTTAGGGTCTTTCTTTACAGCTCTCACAATGTTTCTGTCATCAACTGCTGATGTTTTCCTTGGTCTACCTGTTCGACGTCTGTTACTTAGTACACCAGTAGTTTTCTTCTTCTTCAGGACATTCCAAATGGTTGTACTGGCTATGGCCAATGTTTCTGCAATGGCTCTGATTGATTTTCCATCTTCTCTAAGACTCACAATTGCTTGTTTTTCACCCAAAGACAGCGCTCTGGTTTTCATGTTGTTTTCACCTCTGAATACAGTCTGCATAGACAAAACCTATCTTACCCAATCTGAACCTGAGTGTAGACATTCAGTGGTATTTATTGATTGAATAATGTATGTAATAGGACACACCTGGGCAACAAAACACACCTGTCAGTCACATGTTCCAATACTTTTGCTCACGTGACAAATGGGTGGGTTCGAACAAAAAGGTGATATTTTCTAATTTGTGCATCAGATCCTGATGTAAATACCTGGAAATAAAAGCTGAAACGTTGATCTCTGGTTTCACATTCATCGTTTGATGTCAAGCCCAAATGTTTTCAGTCTACAGCAAAAATAAAGGAATTGGCCTCACTGTTCCAATACTTTTGGAGGGCACTGTATATTGTGTATTGTTATTTAATGGTTTATATATATTATTTTTTTTATCTCAGATCAGGGCGATAGCTTTGCTTACACAGCATCATCCACCTGCTTCCATTAGTCATGACTGCAGACTGCCATCTGTAAGATTAAAAGAAGCTGATCAAGCAACAGGAAGCATATTTTAATAATGGCCAGTGTTCTTCGCCTGCTCTGACATTAAGTCAACCACTTAACATGTTACTTAGATCTCAGAGCCAACTACACTAACAGGAAGTCTAGACAGCTATGATGTCAATATTTCCATTCGGCTGGCTGTTCAATGTTCTGAACTGTGGCTTTAGCTTAAGTGAATATGTCTACATGACATTAATAATACTTGTAATTATCAGTTGATACAAACAAGGGTGAGTTGGTCCCTCTTTACAGTTTAATCTAAGACAGCTGGTAGAGTAGGTTCACAGTCAAACAGTTGATTCAAAACTGGGGTGTGTTTGTGAGAGAGAGCAAAGAGGGGAGTAAGAAGAAAGAGAAAGATAACAAACTATTTGCATTATGATTTCTCGTAACGAGACAACCTCATTGATGTGAAACAGGTATAGAGAGGCTGACAGTTAAATCAGTGGTGGTTCTCATTACGTTTTCTCAATAAGCCAGATCACTGTGGGGAGGACATGTCAAACAGCAACATTACAACGCAAACAAACACAGTATTTCCAATTCAGCATTCAATTTGAACCAGCTGTGTCCTTTTGAATTTGTCCTCGACCTCCTTGGGTTCTGCAGAGCTTTTGTTTGGCAGCTGACATAGGCGAGAGATACTGTACCAAGGCGCGGCTTTCCAATCTCCGGTATGTTCTATTGTTTTGATTGAGGAGCTTTATAATCCCTAACACCACAAGGTTTTACAGCAGTATCCTGTCTGCAGGAAATCATCATGCAAAGAATGGCCCTTCGGAGATCAAGTTGGATGTGGATTGTGTTTGCCTGGAGTTTGGTTGTTTTAGCGTAGTGTGAATGATGTCCCTTTGTCTATCCTCTCGTCTGCCTCTTTCATTCTCATTCTTCCATTTCATTCTCTCTCATATCTCTATTTCCCTCTCCCATCTCTCTCTATCTCTCTCTCTCTTTTTCTTCCCCCTCTCTGTAAGGAGCATGTCTCAGTCAGCCCACTTTTTTGGGAGGAACGGTGGAGCTCCACCCACCTGTACATATAAACTACGTCCATGCTGTCTGCTGCTGCTCAGAAGTCTGTACCACACTTCTCCTACTCCTGTGATACTTCCTCCTCGCAGAAACACTCTGAGCAAGGTAAGAACAGCCCGGAGGTGTTACATGTTCTGTGATATCGCTGTCTTCAGGATCGCTGACGTACATGCTTGCAAGTGTCACCGTGGAGGGCTTCATTGACATGAGTGTTTATTTTTATCCTCTTAAAATGGGTTGTAATAGCACCTCACTGTTGTGCTTTAAATGTCTGCATTCTTTCCTCTTCCGTTGACTGTGTTTTGGAACAAAGTGTCACGCACACTGAGGGAGATTCTCTGCAAGTGTCTTGGCTGTTGAGGTCCTAAGTGTATGAAAGAGCATCTGGACAAGAAGATCCACATAATATGCGGCCCACATAAAATTTGACATGTTTGGAATCGGCAACATATAAGAGCAGTAGCCTCAGCTGTCCAGTTTCTTCAGACAGCATATATTTATATTCATAATAATAATAATTTACGTAAGCACTGTGCTATTACTGCAGTGTCTGATGGCAACACAAATATTTGTAACATTGCCTTTTAGAAGAGTTACAGGGGGTTGCAACTACTGGGGACATCCACACTATAGTCAGGATCGGATCATGTGCAGCTGTGCCACTGATGTCATTGCCAGTGCCTGATGTAGCAGCTACCGAGTAGCTCTGTTGCCCTGTGTTTCCAGATAGCACCATGGCTTCTGGCTCATTCATGTCCAAACCTCCCCGATTTTCCTCAGCTCCTCTGGCAGAGTTCTCTGACCTTCCTCCCTGAGGCCGTCTGAATCCTCCTGTCCCCAATCAGAGCATTCCAAAGCTTTCCCACAGAGCACATAAAAGGGCTGCTAGGTAACAGGTCGGCATTTCTGTTCAATCTAAATGATGGCTGAATTTAAACCAACAATCTGACAGTTACACCGGAGGGGTTTAAAGATGAATAAATCTGGTATTGTTTTCTTTCTGTCTTTCTCTCTCTCTCTCTCTCTCTCTCTCTCTCTCTCTCTCTCTCTCTCTCTCTCTCTCTCTCTCTCTCTGTCTCTCTCTCTCTGTCTCTCTTTCTCTTTCTCTTTCTCTGTTTCACTTGTTGAAAATAATGTATTTGGCTCAAAGGACTGGGCTCTAGGGTGCCAATGATAAAAGCTTGCCTGGCTGCCAGCCTAAACCATACTACCTAACAGCAGCGTTTCAATTTGTCTACCAATCAGCAGGTGTCTTGTGTTTCCATAGCACGTGAGATGTGGCACATATCTTTAAATTCACTTGGAAGAGGAAGAGAGCCTAACTGAATCCGCTGAACTGAATGATCCAAGTTCTGCAATGAATCTAATGAGAGATGTTAGATGGCATGTGTGGTGTACATCACATACATGATCAGTCAGGCCACCTGACATTTGATAGCATGACATTCAGACAACACATCTATTTTTGTGTCGCTGTTCTTCCACAATGAATGCTGTAGAGATACTGCAGAAATTGACTAATTCAGACAGTCTGTTGTGCGGAACTTACATATGAGTTTAGGGATAGAGTTTGTTGATCCATGGAGCTTTTCATTCGGAATTGTGCCCCCAAGCGAAATCATTACCTGGGCCCAAATCCCACTCTGAACACTGTTCACAGTGCCTAACCACACCGCTTGGACCACACCTCAGTGCTACTTACAGTTACTTCATTTTTTCAGGATAATTTGTCCAATTATATTCACACAAAGAAATACTCTTGTACACATGTGACTGGGAATTTCCTTACACTATCATTGTCCAAATCTTGGACCATAGTGTTTTCATAAGCTTCTTGGACACAGGATGATCAGTGTTGACACAGCCAAAGAAAATGGAGATATGATTCTGCATATAGTTGTTGTCTTAATTTTTGTCAACCACCCAGTTCCTAGTGAGCCTGAACTTCCTCTCCTTCTCCCTCTGTTCCTCTCCATCTCAAAATAACTCACCTCTCCCCCCTCAATCTCCCTTCTTCTCTCTCTTTCCCTCCCACTCTGGTAGCCCTCTGGCATAGGCAGGCTGGTTAACCTTGTTGACTCAGTTAAAGTTTGGGCATCTGTCAATGCGGCCTTTTCAGTCTAACAGAAAGCTGTTGACCTGCTTATGTAATTCTCATTCCACCCAGGGCTGACCCCTGGCTCCTGTTCTGTTCGGCAAAGAAAGTGTCTATGTGTGAAGGAATGCTGAAAGCAGGAGGCACACAAATGATTAGAATCAGGCAGCAGACTGGACTATCGTAACAAGGGAAGGGTTGGTAGAGGCACTGACCTCTGTGGACAGGTATTTAGGTGCAGTGGAAGGACTGTTTGCAGGGGGATAAAGCGATAAATCATCCTGACATGGCCGTGTGGATGTCAATATAGCCGCTAGCACCATAGAGCAGCTTGATGAATTCCAAACACACCCAGTGAGTTGGGAAATCTTAGCGGAGCTGCCAAAGTGGTATGGCAAGGAGGATGGCTGAACCGATATGAGGATATAAGAGGACAGTGGGTTGAATCGTTAGGCCCTGGTTTAGAGGGAGGAGAAAACAGGCAGGCTGGGTGGAGCAATAGAAAGAACGAAAGGAAGAAAGACAACAATCTCAGCATCAGGTGACCATCAGCTCTAATTGCCTCTTACTGACAACTGTTTAGAGAGAGGACATTGGACCACAACAATTCTCCCCATCCCTGCTACTTTTGCGATCAGGGAGGTAAAGAAGAAGGTGTTAGGTATTGTAGAAGTAGAATTTGGGATGCAGATGGGAATGGAGGTGATAAATGGGGGTTAAAAGGGCCAACGTGTTTTACAGTCCCCAGATGTGTGCTTGGCTCCTGTTCCAGGTGATCCTGTCAGTCATGTGTGGGTCTGTGTGGATCTGTGTGTATGTGTGTGTGTGTATGTGTGTGTGTGTGTGTGTGTGTGTGTGTATGCTTGTGTGTGTGAGACCATCATGATCTGTAGGTCTTATAAAGGGTTAGGGTTAGGTCAGATTATTAGTGGTTCTTTTGTTGTGTGTTTTGCATCGTCTTTCTAAAGCATGTTGTTCTTCACTTGGTGATGAACAACATGGTGTCTGGATTCATTGGTGGTGCTGGGCCATTTGATATAGATTCATGTAATTTGCTTGCCTCCCTCACTGTACTTCCCCGATGAAGAGAGACATAAACCAAACCAATCTGGTTGAAATACAGAGACTAGGTCCAACCGCAGGTAATTAAGGAGGCAGATATCCATAAGCAATGACATGGCCGGTATTCTTGCATGCTTTCCTTCACGATTTGTTTATCAAGCATTAGAGTTCCCATCTGGAAGCAGTCAGCAGAATACAGAGGAGAAATGGAAATTTGATTATTTTCAAAGCAGAGGAGGGGCAATAAAAGACTTGTGGCTCATCACCAAGCAGACCACGCTGCGGTTGTAAGTATTGGCAAAATGTGAAGAAGAATGTTGACATCCTGTAGGTTACGTGAACTGCTTTTGTTGTGTCATTACTGTATGCAGCTGTGGTGGTTTGGTGACAAATAATCCTGCTTGAAATGGTAGTGAGGGTGTTTTTAGACCTAATACCAATGACAAGGCTTTAGCTCAGTGGGCTAATACGGTTGCTTGTTCATTTTCACAAGTTGGCCAAACCTCCTGATGTTCTGCTTTTTCATCTTCACACGATTGAAACAATACAACAGATGTTACAGAGAGTGTTGATATACCTGCTCTTGAGAACTAGGTGAGAATTATCTTGATGTCAACATCCGCTTCCATATCTCTTTTTACAAGTCACCTAATTGGTGAGTGTCTGGATGTAGGAAGCATCCAGAACGGTCTGTATACAGTATAAAAAGACGAGCCATGTCTGTCTTTCACATGGATCCTATTGTCACCCGGAATCCAGTCTCCATGACGGCCAACAGCGAGTTTCCCGGTCCCATCCAACGTCTATAAAGCCGAACAATGGATTTTGGTGTTTCAAAACCCATTGACACTGTATGACTATGTTTAGCTTGTGTTCTGCTCCTCTCTCTTACCAACCGTCTCTGGAGGAGGGGATCCCTCTCTGAATTGCTCCTCCCAAGGTTTCTTCCATTTTTTCTCCCGGTGGGAGTTTTTCTGGGAGTTTTTCCTTGTCTTCCTTGAGGGTTTAGGTTGGTTGAGGGGCAGTTCTATGGGCGCATGTGAAGCCCTCTGTGACATGCTTGCGTGTAAAAAGGGCTATACAAATACATTTGATTTGATTTGATTTGATTGTACACACTGGAAACCAGGCACTTCTTTGTTAAATGACCTTCAGTATACGTATAAACTGTGAGAAGATATAATGTGTAATTGAACATATGTATTTTTGTGTGGTTCTTCTCAGCAGGCTGTTGAGATATCCTTGTGGGTTTGGTTAAATCATGTGTCTTTTTTGTTCTCATGGCTTGAGAGTGGCACCTTTTACCGGTAGTGGCACCTTTTACATAAAAACATTTAAACTAAGACAGGTACTAAGCCAGGTAATTGAGGTTATCTGGTGATTGCACAATGTTGACACTTGGTCCAAAGGCTTGTCTCTTAAGTCTGACTGATCAGTACTGTCCAAATCAGGACTGGCTGAAGCACTGCCAGTATTATTTTCAAGAATCAAAGTGCATGGAAAGCTTTCTCTTCTATATTTAGTCAGTCTGAGAATTGGTTATTTTATTATTATTGACTATTAAATGGTAGGTACAAATGTATGTACAGGAAGGTACAGATTAGTATATGGACACACACTCTGGTGAGAACAACATGATATGCTATGTGCAGACGCCCCCTGACCCTCCGAACTCAAAGACAACTGTCTGGGCTGTCCGTCTCACAGATATTTTAGGGTTTGTTTAAGTGAATGGATGACTGTAGAGCAATCAAACTGGCATGATGAAATGTACCTGAATGATCGGCGGATACGTGTACCTTAAGATGGGTGTGCAAAGTCACAGTTTGACGAAAACAGGCATGAGGAACACCATCTTCCCGAACCCTAGAACGGTCTCCTACAGAGGACACCCTGCACACCCTTCATCAATATATCCTCTACTGTATATACAGTGGAACACCAACAAGCAGAGGATGATTTGTGATCAAATCTTACTTCCCAGGATGGATAAATCTGAATTTCTTGCATTATTGAAATTTCCCTTACTGAGGAGGAGTGCCTGTCTGTCCTATACCAAGGCCAAGTTCCTTTAGGTGGTGGAGATGGCAGCTCAGTGTTAAAACACCAGCCGCCTGAGAAAAGTCATGGTGCATCAGCCTCTGCCATTCATCATCGTTTTCACAGGGCCTTCGACTCCAACAGTCAGCCAGCCAGCCAGCCAGCCAGTCAGCCTGCCGGCCAGCCAGCCAGCCAGCCTGCCAGCCGGCCAGCCAGCCAGCCAGCCAGCCAGCCAGCCAAACGGACCTGTGGCTAGAGTCCTGCACATGCCTTGGGCAAGCCCCGACGCAACCCAACACGAGGGGAAGCAGACTAACCCAGCCGGAGCTGGGCCAAGCCAAGTCAGACAAACAGCCAAGCCAGACAAACAGCCAAGCCAGACAGACAGCCAAGTAGACAGAAAGGGGACCTACCAACTTCATCCTGAGGCCTTTGCTTTGAGGAGAGGAGACTGAAGGGTAAGCGATCATTAATGCATTATTGATATGTTTTGCTAGGCATGTGCCACAGCTGATCAGAATATGATGTCACAGACCAGGCAAGTGTCCCATGATCGAAGCTAGTGTGTGTGAAAGTGAGAGACAGAAAGGAAAATATTTAGCATGTTTTGTGATCGTTTTTTGGTGTGATAACATCTTTCACTATGCAACATCTTTTGGGGAGATGTGACCAGTTAGTGTCACCAACCACTTGATGTTCGTTAGCTAAAGTGGTTAGGTTAAGATAATATCTCACTCTTATAGTGCAATATAGTATAGTACAGTACATCTCCCCATAATACCCACCTTTAATTACGGGGAGGAAACATAAACTTTAAAAACTCCTTGTTTGTTTCTACACTGACCAATCGGCCCCATGTTGCTGGTCCCCATACAGGGTGGACATGTTTTAAGGATTAACACACCCAATGTGAGTGCTCTGCGGTATAACAGTGGGCCCACAAGGCACCTCAATTATCCCCCATTTAGCAACACATCCTCCGTGTACACACACTCCAATGGAAAACGTGACTCTTCTGGGCTCAGTAATGATGAACAGAGTGGATATAATTGAGGGCAGAGGAGAAGAGGAATGCACACGTCTAGGAGGTAGAGGGATTTGGCTTATCAAAAGTGTGTATGTGGCTTGGCTGGTTGACCGCAGGAATATCTCTTGTTCCTGTAGTGTTGGTACTTAAGGCATGAACAAATGTCAACAGAAAGGTTGGTATGCTGGAAGAGACAGGGGTGTAATTGTTAGGTGTGGAGGATGTGCCCTGATCTTTGACCTCTTGGGTTGTTCTAGTAACATCAGTTCTAATCCAAGCAGAACATGAGAAGGGGCATTGTACTACAACATTTACATAATGGTGTTGATTTATATATTTTTCTGAAACCAATATATTATGATAAGATAATGTCAATCTGTCATATTCTGCACTTCATAACCTAATTGTTACATCTGACCAATGTCTCATACATGTGTACTGGTGGTGAGAAAAGGCTCAGTCCTTTGAACAGCATACTGTAAAATAGGTCCTCTGACTCCCTAAATAGCGCCCTCCAGTGGTAATACAAATTATTATCCTAAACATGCGCACACACACACACACACACACCTGCATATATTTGTTTGGTCAACACAATTTGGCAAATCTTGAAGGTCAGTTTTTGTCTTTTAAAGAAAGTGTTCCACACAAGAATATGCCAAAATGGCAGGAGAGGTGACTGTGAGGACGGTGTTTAGGGACCACACATTCCAAGTGACTTTTAGAATTGCTTTGAAGCTTTACAACAACATGTAACTTGTATTTATTGCCACCCTGCTTGTTAATACTTCTGTATGCATCAAAATATACACAATAATACCATATTAATGCATTTTGTCATCCCATTTATGGATTTATTTAATAATCCTCTGATTGTAACAATTCATGCTGGTTTAATCTACTAATGTTGCAGTAAGAATAAACATGCATAAACTTTTGCAATATAAGACTAACACATACACAGCTGTTCATTCTCATTCCCTTACTTTGATCCAGACGGGGCTAAAATAGCAATAATATGAACCTGATCTGCCTGATTTTCATATGTAACTAATCAGTGTAATGAGTGTTATCCTTGGAAAGTAAAAGCTAACCTTACTAAAAAAATACTTCCACTCTTTAACAAATGCTCCTTAACACCATAACTAAAATGAGTGTTTAAAGGATGGTCATCAGTTAACATCTAATCCAAGACAAGGACATGCTTTGAGTAGTGTTTCTCAGACTTTACATTTATTATATGAATCTGTGTCCAAATTGGTCAAGTCACAGATATTTTTCATTTACACAAGGAATTAGCTGTACTCGTCAGACCCATAAACAACCTTTCAATGCCATCTGGTCATAGACATGGAAATTTTAGCACCAGCAGTGGTAATGATCTCTGTTGGCTCCACAAACATTTTTCTTCTCGATTCTGTGAAGAAATTGTGTTTTGTATGTATTTGTCATGTCATGGTTTAAGAGATTCCTGGAAGCTTTTTGCATGGCATGTGCTTAGAAACTGGTTTGAGTATATGTGCTTTTTATAGTATGCTAACTGGGTCTATGACTATGAGGTGCAGTAGCTTCCATAATAAGCTAGTGTTTGTTTCAGTTGCTGTGAATAAGAATGGCTGTGAATGTTGTTCTTGGCTGGAGTCTACTCTCAAAGCTAGTTAAAAGACAAGGACAAGCAATTAAGTGCTCTTTGGAAAGTGTGTTTGGTGTCATAAGAAACCATCAATCTTGTCCATGAGTTCTCTGGCCTCAGACATAAAGCTATGCTGGGTGGTTTCTGTATCCATCTGGTTCCAGGCTGTTTGTGGTGTGAAACACTATGCACCTTCGCATATGTATGAAAGCATGGGTAGTTAGTTCCCAAAAGCTTGTTTTATCCAATGGTAGTGGCATTTAACATGAGCTACCAGGGTAGATTAATTATGCATAAAAAGATCAACACTGAAAGACAAGCTATTTAATCCAAACCCCAAATGAGTTGATTCTAATCAAATTCCTGTTTATAAAAAGACCCTCTATAATTTAGTGTAAATTCGGAAGAGTTTGTCCTTGAAGAGTGGTGCTTCTGTGGTACACAGATATTTATGTATTGGGGACATACATCAATTTAATGTAGTTTGAAATGAAATACTTGTCATACTTTATCAATACAGTTGTAGGGCTGCTATTTATTTGAGGTGTGTGAAGAGGGAATATATACGCTTAAAGGTACCACTGACCAATATCCTGTGCGATACTGTACGATTCTTTCCTTCATCTGTTAGTGAATCAATGAAGCATTGAATGCCATACATGCTACCCTCTCTCCTCCACAGGAGAAGGCCATGCCCCACCTGTCTGCTCACCTCCTGGTGGTTGCACTTCAGCTGTGTGTTCTAATCCGTGTCCATGGGGGGGCATACTATGGGCACAAACAGCATCCTCAACAACACCAACCCTTGCCACAGTTACCTCATCTGCCCCTTGGTAACGATGGCCAGCCACAACAACCATATTTGGGAAAGGAGATGCCACATGCACCATATGGAAAAGAGATGCCAATAATGCCCCAGTATAGGAAGGAGCTTCCCCAACTGCCATACATGGGCAAAGAAAGGCCGCCAACTGAGGGCAAAGGTGAGACTTGTGTTCTTTCAATAGTAGTAAAGAAATAGCCCATTTGAAAATTGTACTATTACTCTAACATTTTGGGTCATCATTTTGAAGGAACCTTTAACACATTTTAAATATACTTGTTGACCAACAATGGTGCACCCCATTTTAGTGCCATAAAAAAACTATGATAGCTATGTTTTCTTTTAAACCTGACTATGTTTTTATGTTGTAATCCATAGGTGAGACGTATCCCAGAGGTAATAAGGGTCCTCCTCCAAGAGAAGGTCCTCCACCTGAGGGACCCCCAGGAGTTCAGGGTCCTCCCGGACCTCAGGGCCCACCTGGGTTGCCTGGCCACGGAATGCCTGGACCTCATGGAAAGCCAGGTCCTCCTGGTCCTCAAGGCTATCCTGGTATAGGAAAACCTGGATTTCCTGGGATACCTGGCAAACCTGGAGGACCGGGTTTACCGGGCCCAAAGGGTGAGCTGGGACCTGGCGGGGGTGATGGACAAATTGGGTTGCCTGGTCCATCTGGTCTCCCTGGGCCCCCAGGCCTTCCAGGTATTGCGAAGCCAGGGGGCCAGGGACTTCCAGGGCAACCTGGGCCCCGAGGGGAACCTGGACATAAAGGTCTTCCTGGAATCCCCGGCCTGCCTGGGCCAAAAGGAGACAAAGGGATTGGTTTACCTGGATTGCCAGGCTTGAAAGGGCCTGGTGGACCACCAGGACCTTCAGGTCAAGGTGGTCTTCCAGGGATTGGAAAACCAGGTTTGAATGGACTACCAGGAGCACCAGGTGGACCAGGTAAACCTGGCCCTCCAGGAGAACCAGGATTGGCAGGGCCACCAGGTGAAGGAGGAGAAACAGGACCATCTGGTCTTCCAGGTGTTGGCAAGCCTGGACAAGATGGTCTACCTGGTCAACAAGGATTTCCAGGAGGAAAGGGGGAGAAAGGCCCACCAGGTTTTCCAGGGGGGCCAGGCTTACCTGGTTATGGAAAACCAGGATATTCCGGGCCAAAAGGTGAGAAAGGACACGGTGGTTTTCCTGGTCTTTCGGGTCCAAAAGGTGACAAAGGTCATGTAGGTCTTCCAGGAATTATTGGTCCTCCAGGGCCCAACGGGCCCCCAGGCTTACCAGGTCCTATAGGACCACCTGGGGGACTTGGTTTTCCCGGGCCTAAAGGAGGAGGTGGAGCTGGAGGGCCAAAAGGGCCACCAGGTTCTATTGGTGAGTCAGGGCCTCCAGGACTTCCAGGACAACCAGGTTTACCAGGGGAAGGTGGGCAACCTGGACCAAGAGGGCTTCCAGGTCCACTTGGCCCAAAAGGGGATAATGGACACAAAGGTTTGCCAGGTCTGCCAGGTGCTCCAGGGTTACCTGGACTGAGAGGTGAAGGTGGACAACCTGGCGAAAAAGGTTACCAGGGACCCAAGGGAATTCCAGGAATCACAGGTCCAGGTGGACCAATTGGTCCTCCTGGTCTTCCTGGGCCAAAAGGTGAACTTGGTCCACCAGGCAAACCAGGCTACCCAGGTGAGGGGAAACCTGGAGTTCCAGGCCCTTTAGGTCCTCCAGGTAAACCTGGCATTAGTGGTCCTTCTGGCCAGCCTGGACAACCAGGAAAACCAGGTCCCCCAGGCCCTCCTGGCCCCCCTGCTCATCCACCTAGTCTTGGACAAATTCTCCCTGAAGTGGGTCCAGGTCTAAATGGTCAGAAACCAGGTGGTTATAAGAAACCAAAGCCTGAGTTTGGTGGAAGAAATGGCCTGGAGATGCCTGCCTTTACGGCTAAGCTCATGAACCCATTCCCTCCTGTTGGTTCACCTGTTGTCTTTGATCAGCTTCTCTACAATGGGAACCAGAACTACAACCCCCAGAATGGGGTCTTCACCTGTAGCGTACCAGGAATCTACTACTTTGCTTACCATGTGCACTGCAAAGGAGCCAATATCTGGGTAGCTCTGATGAGGAACAATGAGCCAGTGATGTACACATATGATGAGTACAAAAAGGGCTTCCTCGATCAGGCATCTGGGAGTGCTGTACTCCCCTTACAGCAAGGAGACACTGTGCATGTACAGCTTCCTTCTGACCAGGCCGCAGGACTTTATGCCGGTCAATATGTCCACTCATCTTTCTCTGGATATTTATTATACCCAATGTAAACCTCACAACAGACATTTAAAAAAAACACCCTCTAGCTTACTTTTGACCAATTTCAAACTGTTGACCCAAAGAGGTAAAACTACTAACTGCTAGGCCTGGATGAGTTAAATAATTGAATGGAACAGTTCAGTATACTTATGTTTATATAACTGTATAGGGAAGAATGCATGTGGGGGAAGATCGTTCTGCTGCTCTCACTAAACTCAAAAGAAGTTGGTTCAGTCAGTGCCCGTAGAGAAGATGCACTTTTGGGACATTGTGAATAAATACATTATATAATAATAAACATTTTGGTTGGTTTTAGTCTAAAGTAAACCATTACATATTCTCTGTCCATCAGCAGCTCTGTGCATATCAGCAGCATACATGTTATTTCAATTCAAACCATTAACTTAATACAGGAACATGTCTCTCTGTTTAACCACGTGCTATGCTTTTTTTCTTCAACACTTAACTAAAAAAGCATACCTCTGTGCCATAATCCAGTGTGCATTTACTCTTAGTGCATTTAATGCTACACATCATAAAAATACTTGTTTTGTTTCTTTTTTTGGACGGGAAGGTTAGGACAAAGTAACATCCACCTTTTTCACTTGTTCTCGATTATATTGGGTTTTCTATTATTGTTATTTATTTCAAGTATATTTGAGCTTCTAACTGTACAACGTTATAAACCACAAACTAGATATTGAGACATTTTAACATAAGGTTGAATTTGGTCTACAAGCCAGTACAAGGCCCATTTCAGATATGTTAATCATCACCGATTTGCAAGTAACTCCAACAATACAGTAATTGAAAATGAAACTATTATTTAGTGTCAAGATTTGACATACTCTTTGTTAACTTGTTAATCTGTCCACAATTATGTATGTAATATAATTAAGTATGAAACATATATTGCCTCCTTTTCAAGCCATCATAATGTACATCCAGTAAAATAATGCATATTTAAGTCCATATATGCAGTAACATATCACACTTAATGAAGGTATATATCAGTATCTTTTTCCTGTAAATTATTTGTTTGACTACTGATTGTCTGTAATTGTGTGTAAATGAGTCTGCCTTAAAGAAATAATAAAAAATAGTTGGAAGATTTTCTGAACCTGGCAAGGGTGCCACAATGTATATGCAAATGGTAAACATAGTTTAACATTTTTATATTTCTGTTCTTGTTTTTTTTAATAAAGATGAAGTGATTCAAAAGTGACTTTTATCTCCTTTGACTGTAATTTTGACAAATTTACAAATGAAAATTATAAACTTGTGTCTGAAGTATGTGTGTGTACATATAAATTGGAATTATGGATTAGCACTGATTTGTACTCTTCACTTCTCAATAAAAGTGTGTTAAAAATAATATGCTAGTGTTCTTGATAAGTGTTAATACTAAAGGTGATTGTTATAAAAAGACTGCCCTCTAATCTTTGATGCCAGCTACAGTATTTGTATGTCATGATATAACGTTGTAGACACCCCAAATAGGCAAATATAACTAAGGGAATATAGTAATATTTAAACTGGCTGAAGGCTGAAAGCCTCAAGCCTTTTTTTTTTTTCATTTTTACAATGACCAAATAAATTCGTTTGACAAAAGCAAAAATTACACAGAAAAATACAACCATCTCTTTCAGTGGGGAACATCGTTAATTTAGCGTTAATTATCTTAAATCATACACGAAAATTTTAGCAGATGTGTAACTATTGACTTCCGTTGTCTGCCCAATCCCAGGCTGCACCGTCATAACTTCCGGATTTAACACTTCGGCTTGCAAGTTGCAAAGCAGCTGCAGTTACATAGAATGTGATCAAAAAACTTCTGCACGCCTCTTTCTTTTTAATTTCTTTGATTTACTAAATGAGTTTGAGAACAACGATATATAATAAGACCGTTTTGGGGACTGTACTGAACTAAAAGTAAGTAGACTACCACACTGGTTTTATGCAGTGAGCATATTGATAGATTATCGTACGTCGACTCTTAGGTACGGTAACGCTAATAGTGAGACTGAATTTAACGGGTATGCAAGGCTGTACTCTTTCATCGACAGACTGTCAATTGTAACTACACTATCTAGGATAATACTTAACATGTACAGCTGATACTGTAGCATTAGCCAGCTAGGTAGCAGATAGTCAAGTGCAAGCCCTAACGCTCCACATCAAGTGAAGCTTGGAAACTGAGCTAGCAATCTAGCCCTTTTCAGCATTAGATTCAGAAGGTAGCAGAAGTTGACTAAACACTTAAGTTTGGTGGAGTTCCCGCTGCTACGATTGTTAGAATGTGCCCAATGTCAGTCAAATCAAAGCATGTTTAAATATTGACGCTAACTATTTCGTTTTATGTTACTTTAGCCTAGCAAGCTAGCTTGTCGTCCCGTCCCTACTCACCAGGTTGCTAAAAGCAAGACCACTCGTAAGGTTCCCATTTAATGCTGCAATTGCTGCCAAGAAAGACAGTAGGAGCTAAATCTTTTTTTGCGTTTTGGAGTAGGAGCTAAATCTTTTTTTGCGTTTTGGACGTCCATATGGACGTCCATAGACTGACGGCGATGGCTGCTGATCTTTGTATGGATGGACGGACGGCGATGCTGTTCAGAGTGCCGTCCATAGAGGGAGCAGATATTTTGGACGGCGATGGATTAGCAGGGACGTCCCTCGTGCCGTCCATAGAGGGAGCAGATATTTTGGACGGCGATGGATTAGCAGGGACGTCCCTCGTGCCGTCCATAGAGGGAGCAGATATTTTGGACGGCGATGGATTAGCAGGGACGTCCCTCGTGCCGTCCATAGAGGGAGCAGATATTTTGGACGGCATCATAGCCGTCCATATGGACGGCGATGCTGTTCAGAGTGCCGTCCATAGAGGGAGCATATATTTTGGACGGCGATGGATTGAATGTTTAGCAGGCTGTTGAGCTAACAGAACTGCCGAAGGCTACCATAGCATGTAGCTAGCTACATTAACTTTGGATGACTCAATCTTTTGTCAAGTTAATTTGTATGAATTGCATGTTAGTGCAATATTTACGCCTTTATTCTGTTTTTTTTACATAATCAGCAGTATGATCTCATGACAATATAGACTTGAAAAACAATATGTTATGGTTTGGGTTTGCCTATAGGCTACATTTATTTTAATTATTTCGAGAATTGTTAATAAAGACTCATTTAAAAGGTTAACATTGTGTTATGACCCTATGAAATACATTGCCATTTAGGTCTTTTAAACCGTCAGTTTAAAGTGTTTTATGGGTGGATTTGAAGCCACCAGTCAGTAGCTCCAATCTTGCGCACGAACTTTGCGCACGGAGACAAACGCAAAACAACAAACACTCGCTTGGAGCGGAGACCAATGCAAAACACAATACGATGTGTTGAGCCAAACCAAAGCCGTCAAAGGCTACCATGAATGTAGCTACAGCAACCGTGGATGACTCAATAAGTTTTGTCACGTTATTTTGTATTAATTGCATTTAAGTGAAGGCTATATATTTACGCCTTTATTTTATTTTTAACATACAAAAGTAGGCCAATCAACAATATAATCTCATGACAATACAGACTTGAAAAACAATATGTTATGGTTAGGGTTTGCCTAGATATAGGCTACATATATTTTAATTATTTCGAGAATTGTTAATAAAGACTCAATTAAGATTTTAACATTGTGTTATGACCCTATGAAATACATTGCCCTTTAGGTCTTTTAAGCCGTCAGTTTAAAGTGTTTTATGGGTGGATTTGGAGCCACCAGTCAGTAGCTCCAATGTTGCGCACGAACCACTTTGAGCGGAGACAAATGCAAAACGTAATAGCCTATGGGCCTAACACTCCAAATGTTAACCTTTTAAATGAGTCTTTATTAACAATTCTCGAAATAATTAAAATAAATGTAGCCTATAGGCAAACCCAAACCATAACATATTGTTTTTCAAGTCTATATTGTCATGAGATCATACTGCTGATTATGTAAAAAAAACAGAATAAAGGCGTAAATATTGCACTAACATGCAATTCATACAAATTAACTTGACAAAAGATTGAGTCATCCAAAGTTAATGTAGCTAGCTACATGCTATGGTAGCCTTCGGCAGTTCTGTTAGCTCAACAGCCTGCTAAACATTCAATCCATCGCCGTCCAAAATATCTGCTCCCTCTATGGACGGCACTCTGAACAGCATCGCCGTCCATATGGACGGCTATGACGCCGTCCAAAATATCTGCTCCCTCTATGGACCGCACTCTGAACAGCATCGCCGTCCGTCCATCCATGCAAAGATCAGCAGCCATCGCCGTCAGTCTATGGACGTCCATATGGACGTCCAAAACGCAAAAAAAGATTTAGCTGCCTCTCAAGAAAGAGTTAGCAAAATCCTCATGATCTCATCTGTCTAGATTAGGAAGGGATTCATATATTTAACTACAGAGCTAACAACGTCAATCACATTGTGGATGGTAGGGACATTTCATAAACGACACAGTCACTTGTGTTGGCTGCTTTAGTCTTCGATCACAGCAAATTAGTCTACGAGGGTTGGTGTAGTTAGGATATGTAGTAGAAGAACATACTTTTTCACAAATTGAGCATGAAGACGGGAAGGACGTTTAGAACCCAATTTGACCCTTAGCGTGTCTGTTCTTTTCTTTATAAAGGTATCTCTCATGGCCTCAAGAGCTGGCCCTCGGGCAGAGGGCACTGACGGGAGTGACTTCCAGCACAGAGAGAGGGTGGCCTCACACTACCAGATGAGGTTGGCATGCTTTATTTTTCAATCAAGCTGTACAAAGCAGCAATGACGTATGTTATTCTTAGTGTATCTAGTTTGGATGATAATTTGTAGTCCACAATCAGTTAGTTATCTCACTTTAAAGCGTTGTTTTTACCAACTTGTGCTCCTGTCTTTCCCTTAAGTGTGGCTCTCAAATCTGAAATCCGCAAACTCAACATCGTCCATCTGCTGATCTGGGTACTGCTTGCTGCCCAGGTGACAGTGAGCCATCTGAACCTGGTGTCCCACAGTGTGGTGGCTGCACCCTATCACTGGGAGTACCCCTACCTCCTCAGCATCCTGCCCTCCATCTTCAGCTTCATGGCCCTGCCACGCAACAACATCAGCTACCTGGTCATCTCCATGGTGAGCGCCGGGCTGTTCTGCGTGGCTCCGCTCATCTACGGCGGTATGGAGATGTTTCCTGTGGCACAGCAGCTCCTCAGGCATGGCAAAGCCTACAGGTTCATCTTCGGCTTCTCAGCTGTGTCAGTTATGTACCTGGTGATGGTCATTGCCGTCCAAGTGCACGGCTGGCAGATCTATTACAGCAAGAAGCTGCTGGACGCTTGGTTCACCACTACGCAAGATAGGAAGAAGAAGTGATGTGTTAATCGAATTGAACAATGACATTTTACTAACACTGCTTGTGCCACAGTCTTACCCTGCCTCTGCTCTATCTAGCCAATCTATATTTGAATTCTAGCCCCCTTTACTGGCTAATCTGATGAAACCTTGATGGCTTCAGTGAAGGTTGTCAGGTCGTTACCTCCTGGTAAAGCTCTCTATCCCCCTCTTCCGATACCTCGGCTCTGGACAGATTAAGATTTGAGTTGCTCATCTCAGACGAAAGGGGGGAATTAACCCTTGCGGCTTAACAATGACCCCAGACATTAGAACCTCTTGCTCTTGAGTCCTGATCTTTAGATCTGCCATAAAAGGTAGTCAGTTTCCTGTCACCCTTAGGCGACTAGCAGAGCCTATTGGTGCTCTGGTACAATTTCTTGATGTTGAATGTTATCAGCGGTTCACACTTTCAAAAAAGATATTGAATAATATAAAAAACTAATGTAACTCGACTAACTAATAAAAGTCCTGAAGTCAGTTTGGTTCTGTTGTCTGTTTCAAGGATTACTAACTTGAGAAAGTACTCTCACCCAATGTGTGTTTTGGCATTATGTAAAGAATGTGTACCACACAGAACTGCATACAATACAGTACTGTTCCATCGACAGGCTTTGAATGCCTATCCACAAGCCCCTACTGTTGGTGAAATCATTATGTACTTCTATAGTAGGGAAAGTAAGAGGAAGATACTCAACACTGTTTAGTAGCAGTGTGGTTGTCTGGTGTTCTTGACTAGTAGTCTAGTTCAGTGTTCTAGACAGTGGTTGATTTAAAGACCAAAATGCCTTGCCAAGTTCTCGATAACCTTTGTCAAGGAGTGACTTGCAAATGTTTGTGTATAACTAGCTCTAGAGCTGACTTGGGGTTTTCATTTGTAACCACCATTGTGTACCATATCAAATTTTCCTACTATAGAAAACGTCAGTTAACTATTTGTCAATGAGAAAACCACACCACATTGTGAGGAAAAAAGTTTTCCTTTGATACATAACGTCATATTGTGTAGCAGACAAATGTTAAAGTGTTTATCAAGTCCAATATATTTTTTATTCCTCCAGATGAGCTATATTATTTTCTCCTTAGATGTCAGCTATGACAAATAAGTCAAATAGGGCACCCCTGGATGATGTCATCAGCATTTGCCAGTTAGACAGGTGCATGCCTGGCATGCTCACCTGTCTGACACGGAGTTGAGTTCAAACAGTTTTTCAACAAACTTTGCTTTATATTTTAACGGTTTCATTTATATGGACATGGAGTAAAAGTTTGTGTTTACAATAGCTTTCTTTTTTTAATATCAGCAATAGCTTACCATTTTCACAGCTAGTCTACAAGCATACGGTCACTCATTCATCCTCAATCATGAAGCAGTCAACTACCGTGAGTACCAAATACAAAGTCAAACTAACTAGGGCCTACGTGGAGATCGTATTCAAGGAAGCTTAGTTTGGTTTCCAGCAAAGCTCCATGCCTCCATCACTGCTTAATATTTATTCCGAAAATATTTGGGCCGATTTAAGGAGACGTGTATGCGTGTGTCTTGTGTGTGTAGTATGGAAGGCCTAGAGCAGGGGTGTCAAACATACGGCCCGCGGGCCGGAACCGGCCCCCAAGGAGGTTCGATCAGGCCCGCAGGATAATTTGAAAGTGGAAAAAATGCATAAAAGACATGGAATTAATATTTTTAATTCGCTGCAATTCATGGATTATCCGCTAAGGGGCGCACTCTTTCCATCAGAGTAGAAGACAAGCCGCATCACTGAGACAGACTGAAAACAGCAGACGGTATCAATTAATACCTTGGTCTCTACTAGGGATGGGCGAACGATGCCTTGTGAAGCTTTGATGGTTTCTTCCGGATTGTGCCGGCCCAAAGAGCCGAACTATCGGCGCTTTGAAAATGAACAGCGTCATCTAGCAGCCGTTTAAACTGGCTGAATGAGGCGTAGTGGTTGTCTCCGACGGTAGACTACCCTACGTTATTCAATATTTAATTAAGGCTACATGTGTTCATTTTGATCTGATATTAGTGCTCACACATTAAAATGTTGTGATACATCCGTAGGCCTTTAGAATTATGTCATTTTCTCACAGTAGAAGTTAAAGAATATCGTACGAGATTCACTGGACTGGGGCGCGAACTTGGGATCCCAGATTCGCATTAACAATATGTAATCGTACATCGCTTTAACCAACTACACCACCTAAGAGATCATTACTTGTTAATGCGGTTGGACGGACTTTATACGATATGGTCTTTATATCAATTAAACTAGATAACACAGAAGAAAGACATGATATTTTGGTTATTTATAGCAGAGTATGGTATAATTTTAATGGTCCGGCCCACTTGACATCTCCCTAGGCCGTATGTGGCCCACGATGCGAAATGAGTTTGACACCCCTGGCCTAGAGCCATAAATAATAATCCTCCCAATGGCTCTGGGAAGGCCCAGTAGCAATGTGTTTGTGTTGCATCTTGTGTCCGTGAGTCGTGTCTCTGGGGAGGTAGATTGCTAATTAGCAACAAGCGGGAGTTAACAGCTAGAAACCAAGGAGAGTGTAGGCGACTTGATTCTTAAAAGTCTTTTAAACTTTTTTCGAGAAACCTTCCTCAGAATGGAACAACGCGTCACCTGGAACTAAGCAACCGTATGTTATTTAAATTAAGCAATTTTTTAAACATACCCTGTTATCTGAGCGTCCATTAGCTCATTTGTCAGCATATTGACTTCATGCCGTATCTCTCTCGACTATTGCTGCAACAGAGGCTCCAGGAAAAATGGAGGGACTCGGAGCGCGTTTCCTATGCCCTGGCCCTGAGACACCCCGTTCCAAAAGCGCTTAACTGCCTACCCGGTCTGCAGCTTCTCCCTATTTCCATGCTTATACTGATATCAGTGTTGCATTGGTATGGAAAAAGGGTGAGAGGTCTAAATTTAAGAACTTGATCATCTACGATATATTCATTTGATAACCAAATAATCATATAGCTTGATAGCATTCATTGTAAACATGTCTAAAGTTTTTGTACTTAACTTTGTCCTGCTGCAGATGGCTCTAGTCCGTCACCCAACACCACCACCAGGGGGCAGCTCTGTCGATGACTTGACCCCCTCTGCCACTTCCAGACCGCGACGTAGCAGAGCCAGCCTGGGTTACCCCCCTGGCAACACGCCTATCGGTAGGGACAGTGTTATTTTGCATATTTCCCAATACAAACTGCAGTACGACTGTTTCATGCAGTCCTTCCTCTCTCCTCCAGGTATCCATCACACCTTCAGATCTATCTCCACCTGCCACAACTCGGGGCCCATCATCACCATCTGTAGGTCGTCCATCACCAACACCACGCAGACTGGGTCTCGAGCTGCAGCTGGACCTGGGTCGAGGACTGAGTCTGGGAATGGTTCCCGGTTCAGGTCTGGAACTGGGGATAGAGTAAGTGCTGGCATAGGGGTTGACCCAGGGTCCTTATCCCAGTCTCAATCTCCCTAGTCTGGGTAATGGACCCTGACACACACACTATCTGACCTGGGCTACGGACCTCCACTCTGAACCTCCCATTACAGGCACAACATACTTCATCCCAATTAAAAATACAACATTTTACGAGAACGTTGTAGAGGTAAGATCATTATTGTTTGTATTTTAATCGTTTTTATTATTGTGCATGTTGGTGGGCAGATGTGTCACTTCCGTGTTGGAGTAAGCTTGACCGCCTCTGTAACAAAAACAAATGTCTGCCATGGTCAGTCTGTGACCCTGGACAAATTGGAACACTGTCCAGACAAAGCAAATGACATTAGATTAGTGAGTATTGGAGTAGACAGACTGGTGTGGTAGATATGCCTCTTACTGGTCTACTTAAGCATTGTGTCATTGTGAAATAATTAGAAGAATATTCTTGAGGATTAATGAACTAAAATGTGTGAAATACACACATATACATTTTTCAAACTACAAACATGAAAGTGAAGAGGTAAAGAAAGTGCATAATTATTAATGCAAATGACTATTGGCCTATACTGGCTCTTGCTAGAGAGTGTGAATTATACAATGATAATGGGGGGGGGGGGGGGGGGGGGGGGCGGTCAACTTCTCCAGGGCATAAAGTAATATTTACGATTAGCCTACAGCTAAGAATGATATAAACAACTTGTATCGTGGATTGTGCATTCGTGGAATGAGCAACACAGCTAACCGTGTGGGTAGCGGCCCAAAATGTGCAATATGTCCCCTGCAATATTCTTCTGTTAGTATTCACTCTCGTTTTGAGTTGCTTGGTGGATTGGATGATTGCACTCTCCCACAGTAATAAGGAAAAAATAACACATTGGCAATTTTTACACTTTATTCGTTTTACACTGTCAGGGACCTCAGTAGCGCGTGGAAGATCATATGCAGCCACAACAGCTTGGCACCTCCTCCTAGTGCTGCTGCTTATTACAATATAATGTGAGACTTCTGTCTCCCCTCCGTCTGGTTGCAATATCAAGACGACATCCTTCACTTTTTGATTCTGAGTGGTACACGCGTGCTCCCGCGTAGGGGTGCCTTTCCAGAGAGCCGTGCATCAGATGGCACAACAACGGCTCAGCTGTAAAGTGCTCCGGTGGTCGGTTGGAATCTGGCTGGGGGACTCGGTTATCCCTTCTTCCAGTGTCATGCTTCCCTTCTCTCACTATCCAATAAAAAGGCAAATATTCTGAAAACACATTTTAAGTGTGCGAGACCATATGAGCCAAATGTTTGAAGCAAACATAGACAAACATTAAAAAAAACTGACTAGAGAAAGGACAACTGCTCATTTTTAAAATTGTTTATTTAAACTTTAAAGTTACATTGTGGTAATATGAAATGTGGGACTTCACCTTCACATTGTTTCATATATATCGTCTCCGTCTTCTCCGCCAAACGCTTGTTAATATCAGGAAGATTCTCTATAGTTTAGTTTGGTTCTAGCATATAATAATTTAGATATTTGTATATTTTTAAGTGCTCATAAAACAAGTTAAACATATCATCCCATGAACAAACTCCAAGCTATTCAAATATAAAGTTGAGTTTTTCTAATATGATGAGTTAAAACGTGTGGAGTAATAGTTTAGATATATTCATTGTCCATTGTACACCCGCATTTTTCCACTATCATGTTGGGAAATTCGGCCACCTCAATCTCGGTGTAATCTCCCTTTTTCACCAGGTACATGATGGGTAATGGCGCACTCTCCGTCACCGTGCACCTCCTCTCCCCGTAGCCATAGTAACGCTTGGGTTGCTTGCATCCTCCCGCACAACGGAAGCCTTGGTATCCCGCTGGTTCGATAACCCAGAATTGAGTCCAAGTGAGTTCACGGAAGTTCACGAAATGTTCTTCCCTGCAGCACATTCCGTTGTTTTTGGGTGAAGCGCAATCTCCGCGAGGCCTGGGTGGAGGAAAAAGGTAGATGATTAGCCAGATTTTTTGCAGGTCGATCTGGTCGATTCAAAAAGCCAAAAACACGCAAACTGATTAGACCTCGTACCCGTATTCTTCCAGGTTGAGAGTAAAAAGATGTAGCACCGGGTTTCCCTTTTTGCTGTCCAAGCCCCCATGCGTGGTGAAGCGCACACTCCTGGCCATCTCCGCGGCGTAACTGCCCGGTCTCTCGCCCTCAATCCACAGCTCCAGGTGCAACGGGGTGTCTCGCGAGCCTTTTGACCAGTATTGCACCGCCTGTGTGACGTCAAAACTCTGCCACCCAGCCTTGTGAATCGGAACTAGCCTGTAAGACAAAATTGGTTTTATTTTAAATAAGAAAGTGCATGTATATATCTATTGTTGTTAAGTGTCATTTACGTTACAGTCTGAAATCTAATGATGGGCTTCACAGTACGATTCTCACCTTGAATCTACCAGCGATGTTCGGTTGGATCCGTCTGCCTGAACCTCGACCCAATGCACGCTGACCCGTGCGTTATTGACAGACCGACTCTTTCTCTCGGCCACAGACAGTTTGCGAAGGGCGGTCTTGAAGAGTTTGAGTTCGGCCATGGTCAACTCGCTGTTAGCAGGGATCCTAGCGGTCATGTCGAAGACGAGGCGCTCCCTGGTCGCGTCTGAATAGACGATTTCCCCAGAGATATCTACGAAAAGAATTGGGAGGACCCGTTAGTCTCTAAATTGGCATGGAGCATTTTGGATGCTGAGGATGACAGGCCTACACAAAAGTTACGCATATAGGTCTAAGGCTATCACTTAAATATAGGCGAAACTTTTATCTACAGTTTTTCAATTTTGTCGTTGTTCACCTGAGTTCCCCGGGATGCCTTTGAGTATTCCGGCTAGGCTTGGCAGGGACCTGCGCCTCCGATTGTGATGCATCTTCAGCATGGATAAGTACTTGTTTTGGAGATGTGTTGGAACCACTAATTTCTCCAGGTCCCTCTTGTGGATCTTCGGTAATTCCTTCAGGCCCAGTTTCTCCAGCATGACCTCTTGTAGGTATCCCTGGCTGAAGCCCTGAGTCAGAGTAATCATAGCACAGGCGATCAGCAGATGAATCATAATACAATCCATTATTTTAAAGGAGAATACCGAGTCAACAAAATCCAGCGACGGTGAAAAGTGAAGTGCTGAGGGTTCTTAGAAATTAAGTACCGGCACAACGACACAATACAGGAGCCTGGTATAAGTTAACTCAGATCAGAGTCCTTTTATACATGACGGACAGTCCATATACCGCGGTAGGGCGGGGGCAGACATCAGAGAGGACGCAAAGGTGGCACTTCAAACACTGCGCGCCATTTATGGGCTGATGCAAGTATAGGTCTTTACTCATGGACATCAAAACCAACCCTTCCCAACCGCTTTAAATGCAGATCCCAGAAAGTACCAGTGAGACGTGTTGTTAAAAGGTAAACTTTTATTGTTCTCACCTGAGAACGCCGATGGATTAGACACATCGGTTTGTAAAGGTGATTAATGAAAACGATTAATTACGCGCTAATCCCCTCTGTTCTCATATCAGAGGTATCAATGTTTTGTCGGGACCTTGTACGCTACTGCCTAATTGCGCCTTTCATTTTAGGCTATAGCCTACTAGGTTAGGGGAAGACTCCATGGCAATTAAGTTAGCCTACTGGTCAGTTTTTTTTTCCAGTTTGCTAATCTAATATTAGTCTAATTGGATAAAAGTGCTTGATGCAATGAGGCATTACTGTGTGAGGAAGACAGACTGCAAATAGGTGTGTGCATGCATAGAATAGTCTATTGTGAACTTCTTTTATATATTTTTTTTACTGAAGTAATTGGTAAAGTACAGGCAAAATGTATATAATGAGAGAGAGACTTAATTCATGAGCAGGTGAATAATTATTTAGTTAGTGTCTGGAAGTCCTGTCTGTATTGCGGTACAGTGTTGACATCTGCTGTCTAAACGGGCCTTTCTCAGCCCACGGTGGTGCTGGTCAAACAGACGCATGTGTATTGAGACCTGGGCTCTTCTCTCTGGTCCCTAGGGGGAGATTAGTCAGCTGACAGTGGCATCTCTCACTGCGTGTGTGTGCTGAAGGATGCGGATTGGAGGGTTCTTCATGCAGGCCTGATAGTGTTTCTATTGCAGGAACACGCAGGAGCAGTTTTTAGTACAAACACCCACAGCTGCATCCTCCAGTTGGAGAGTCGAGTGTGTATTGCAAGCTGCAGAACACACACATTTACATTTTAAATGTGTGCATAAGCACACAGAGTTAACATGCAGGAAAGGGCGGTTGACAAAACGATGGTAGGCATACCACCAAACCCTGTAATCATGTCATTAACAGTGTGTGTGTTGTACTGGGTACAGATTTCACATCAGGAGGTGGCCCACCCACAAACTCACACCTAGAATGTCAAATTAAAGGTAATTTCAAATCAAATAAGATAAAAACTACCTTACTTCGGACCTGTACTTGGTGCTGCAAATACTTTAGTATCATAGCACAGTTCAGGCTTTTAGGAAGAGAGCAGTTTTATACAATGTTGGATACGCAAAATAATAATGGATATACAATGCAAATTTGTAGATGGGGAAATAAAATGTTACTGTGTAAAAACAGCAATAGTACACTAATTTATATTGTTACATCATGTAATATTATATTTCCATGATGTCATGTAACTTGGTTGTTACCAACAGTATGAGATTCTGCACCAGCACTAAATAAAATGCACATCCATCAGATCTCCTAAATTAAACATTGTCTGATCTCAATCCATAGCACCAGGGCTGAGCTCTAAAGATTCACCTTGCCTGTGATGCCACAAACTACCACCGGGGCCTACTGGGTTAAAGGGCCAACAGCTGGGGTTCGAGGTGAGTATACAGAATGGTATGGTTTAGGATGGTATAGTTTTCCACTCAAACGTGTAGTTTGTTAGTTTGACTGTTGGAATTGTAGTTATTTGCAGCCTGTTGGCTTCTGGGAAGTCTAGTCAAGTGTGCATTGGTGCCTGTGTGCAAGAACAATAACATGACAGGAAGGGCCGTACCATGTGACAGGGACAAGAGGGCGTATTTGCATATTAAATCCAGCTATCACAGTTGTGAAAATGCCACAGCAGTATCAGTGGATTAAGAAAAGGTTGTGACGTGCCTAAGCAAACATGTCATTTAACAGCGTGAGATGCCTAACAGGAGAGGAGTATCTTGAGTGCATCTCAGTTAAAACTTATAACACTATGAATGTTCCTTTTTATTACAAAGAGATTTATTTATTCATTATCATCATACTCCACAATTCAATAAGACATCTGTACACATTCAAATGGGTAACCGTGGATATAAAGTGCTGTCTGAAGCCTTCTTCCTGGGTAGAGTGCATGGACATCCAAGCAGGCTGCATGAGGGGCGACCATTGAAAGATCGATACTTGATAACGATGACATTGCGTCATTCGTTGGTCAGTTCTAATGGTCTGAGTCATCCACAGGAGGTACAGAGTATGAGGTGATGTAATACAGTCGTTTTTCCCGGTGTGTGTGGGTATCTTCAGTTAGCCAGAGCAGGGCACAGAGGCCTGTGGTTAGTGTTCTGGATAGGTGGGAGCAGGGTATCCTGTTGAAACGAAAGCATTTGAAATGACTTGAACGGACTCAAATGACATGTTTCTGAAGTGACTACAGGCCTAGTATCTGATCCCATTCCAGTGGACAAGATCATAATGTTGATCCTCCTCATGTCAGGACTCTGGAGGACAGAGGGGGCGAGGAAGAGCTCCACCCCAGGAGCAGAGCAGGAGCAGGGGACTCCACCCTCAGCACACAGCAGCATCTGTGGATCCACTCAGTCCAGGATGGTTCCAGTGGAGCTCTACAGCAAAGCACCATGGGTAAAGTGTTTGGCACCTTTCAGAAAAGGAGTGCTCAGTAGTACATTTACAGTGTTGGGACTCCCTCACTCACACTTTTAGCAGCTGTGTGTAGAGGCAGGCAGCAGGTGAGACTGAGGTGTAGAAGGTACCTGTAAGCTTGTGAAACAGAGAGACAGGTAGAGAGACAGGCAGGCTGGCACAGGTGGTGTGGGTTTTATAGGCAGGTGGAGGTGGGTGTGATTTTCTAGGATCAGAAGGCTGGGGTGGTGTGCATGTGGGAGGGGGTTCCACAGGCAGTAGCAGGGCTTAAAGGTCCGGTAGGCTAGGATGAAAGCTGAAGGCGCAGGGTGAGGTAGGCTGAGAGGAGGCAAACCACACCAACTTAGGTCCAGTGTTACAGAGGGAGAACCAGATACAGAAAATCAAGAGAAGCAAAAGAGAAACATGTAAGATCTCCTAATTTCCCTTTGAATCCCGTTACAAATGTAAATCTTACTTGATCCCCCCCACTCAGATTCATATTTAAAATACACAACTCTTTCAGTAGCATAAACACAAGCTCTTTATCCCATCCTTAAATATCTCAACCCCCTAAAACAACCTATTTTCTTCCCTCTAATCCCTTTCTACTAATTTCTCTCTCACATCCCTCGTCTTTGTCCACTAGGGGGCAGTGGAGTGCTGCATCATAAGCTTCACAAGCACGTCAGTACACTGCAAGTACAGACACTCATATGCCAGTATTCACACACAGTACAGTAGCTCTTCCAGTAGTTTGCACAGAATGTCTTCACAGTATGAAACAAGTGAAATATTTAGTATAGGACTGGTCAGTTCACAGAGGTCTAGCATCATAGAGATATTCACAAAACATTCAGAGATTTATGAAGATATTCATAGAGATGAACATGTATACTGTTGAACTTCCATGAGAACCACAGACACAGCGAGTTGTCTGGTCCCAGCTCTAAGCCCAGAGCTGTCTGCACCAACCGTTAGCATCAGGGCAAAGGTTGGGCTTATACTTCCTGTCCAGGGAGGAAGTCACTGGCGGTCAGAGAGAAAACGAACAACGAGGTGTTGCGTCCATCCCTTCTGGGGAAGAAGAGCCTGTATGTCCATGACAACTTCCTGTCGAACGGAGCATCAACTTCCTGCTTTTGATCCTATGCACTGGCTCCGTCATCAGCACCGCCACCGCCGCCCGTCCCGTGAATGATGAGGGTGGGTGGTGCCAGGGAGAGGTCTCTCTGGCTGCTGTGCCGTGATTGGCTGTCAAGGCGGTGCACGCTGCTGTGAGTGGACAGTGGGTGGTCAAGGTGGGGCATGCTGCCATGGAGGGAGGGGCGCTCCTCTGCGCCACGGTAACCAGAGGAGGTGTGTCTGGATTAAGAGGTGAGTAGGGGAGAAGAGGGGGAAGGAGAGAACATGGGAAGAAAATAAAATGTTCATCTTACTTGGCAGTGTTCTCTTTATACAGGTAAACACCAACTATACCCTGGTCTCTCTCTCTCTCTTCCCCCCCCCCCCCCCCCCCCTTCAATCCCCCCCCTTCAATCCCCCTCTTTCCCCCCTCCGTACCGTCCGTCACGGGAGCGATGCAGGCTGCCATGGTAACTGCTCTTGCTGTGCAGGCTGCCCGCCTTACTGCGGGAGGTGGGGGCGTGGTAAGGCCCACGGTCGCTAGGGGCAGGGCCTGGGTCGTCAGGCTCATCAAGGATGGCCAGGTGAGTGGAGGAGGCATGGGTGGAGGTTCCCTGGGGGAGGAAGAGACAGGGAGGAGAAGTGGAGTGAGGAATAGAAACAAGAGGGAAGAACACCATCTAGTCTGCTTCTTCTTCATGATGTAATCCAGTTCAGTAAATCTTCTTTAGGATAACATGGCTAGATGAGTGCCTGTGACAGTGTAACTAGCTGTCACCCATCCAGTCAGTTTGAGGTCAGTCATTTCTGTCTCACCTGTGTGGAGGTTCCCCTGGACTTCCTGATGATGGGGGTGTGGGGGTCCCTGAGCAGCGACTGGGCAAAGTCCGGCTCCTGCAGCACCTGCCTGCTCTCATTCACACCACTACTGGGGGAGGACGGGGGAGAGGGGACACACACGGGGGACGGCAGGGAGGCGAGAGGGGGGGAGGGGTGGGGAAGTGGAAGGAGGGAAGGGAGAGGCGTATGGGTGGAGTGAGGGTGAGATGGGGGAGGGAGGAACGGGCGGAGGGAGGCAGGGAGAGGGGGAAGGTGGAGGGGTAGGGGAGACGGAGGGATTGGATGGACAGATGGAGGAGGGGGAGTGGAGGGAAGGGAGGAGTGGAGGGGGAGGAAGGGGTTAATGTTCTGTTATTGAGGGTGGGAGAACATGGGTGCAGAAAATAGCCTAATCACCATGGAGACAGGGTTATGGGACGTGTCTGTGTCTGGGGAAATTCAGTTATGACTAACAACTGTTACTGTTCGCTCAAAAGGCAGAATACAAAATGTAGAATTCCACTTACTTCAATATCGTAAAATTGAGCAACTGTAAAAACACACACACTTTCTCTCCCGACACACACACACTGTCCCTCTGTCATACAAAAATACACACACACACACACACACCCTCTCTACTTACTCTTTGCGCCTGCGTCCTTGGAGGAAGCTGGCCCACTCGAAGCAGGTCTTCTTGCTGCCCACCCAGAACACTGAGGGGATGCCCACCACCAGCAGCATCAGGTACTTGATCATGAACAACACCAGGTCTGGTCTGCTGGTCTGCTCCACCTGGTGGGGGAGGGGGGAAGAGCGAGGGAGGGAGGGAGGGCAGGAGCAGAAGGATGAGTGAGTCAGAGAGAAAGAACGACAGACGGATTCAACTCCATCAGAGATGCAGAGAAGCTAGCCTGTTCTCCTCCACCTGGAGAGGGTTAACAGTGTGTGTGTGAGTGGGGCCCTCCAATAGCACAGCTGACTAGTCACAGACAAGTCTCTGTTCTGCTCTCCTCTGCCAGCCTAAACAATGGACACCAATTAAGCTGTGCATTCTTACGTAGGCGCACACACACAGGCCCCCACAGGAATGACCGATCAGATGGCGAGCAGCATTATTGAAAATTCCTCAATTACACACAAGGAGTCTCAGAAGAAACACACACACGGCCAGTTCTTGCACCTGCTGCGCTTATATCTCATACTAATCCAGTCTCCTCTCTTACAGGCCAGTGTTGACAGGCCTGTGCGTGCACAGAAAGCACAGATGTTTTACTTGGGTCGTTAATGTAGTGCATGATACAAAATTAAATAAAAATACCCTATCCCACCACACATACACACTCCATAAATGTTACAAAGACAGCATACAATACAGGCAGCTGAGCGTGACTGAACAAGCCCTGAGAGGGAGGGGGGGGGGGGGGGAGGAAGGGAGTTACAATAGGATGTTTTCTGATTGAGAGAGAGGAGGCAGTGAGAAAGGAGGAAGCCAGATCTAGATGCAATGATGCATACTCACTCTTCCCTTCCCCCAACACATGCTCACTCTCATTCTGCATACACCCACTCTCTCTCTTTCCAGGTGCTTAATAATTGAGGGAGGACTACAAATGATCCCTGACGAGGGTGGGAGGTGAGGGGAACCTTATCCTCAGCATCAGGGCACAGAAACATTACCCTCTGGTAGAAGGTGTGTGTGTATGAGAGTGAACTTGCGGGTGTGGGTTGCTATGACAAGTGACTCCCCTTTGCCCACTGGAACTGAGCGCTAGAAGCAGAAAGCCTATCTAGAGTCAAGTGCCACAATAGAGAGAGAAGCTGAGTAAAAAGTTGCAGTGAAGCTCAGTGCTGGGGAAAACGACTGAAATATGTGGAGCGGTATATGACCTGGTACGGGCAGGGGATGTGGTAGTCCCGGCAACGCTCCTGGACCCAGGTGGTCTCCCAGACGGGCCGGTAGGTGTGCTCGTACAGGTAGCAGGCCAGCACGGTCAGCAGGGGGACCAGGTAGAGGACGGAGAACACGGCGATGCGGATCATGAACTTGACCAGCTTCTCCTGGTTCTCCTTCTCCAGGGGGATCTCCATCCGCACGCGGTTTAGCGCCACGATGCCCGCCAGCAGCAGAGACACGCCCACCTGGACACACAAGAGGGCCACACACACACACACGCGCCACAGATTAGTTTGAAAACGATAACCCCCCACACCTCTCATCATGTCAAACGGCCCACATGGATCAGTAAACAATGATGGACTGGTAGATAAGCGGGCAGACCCACCGCCACGTCCAGGCAGAGCGGCGCCAGCACGAACCATCGCAGCGTAGTGATGTCATAGAGGCCCACGAAGCACACGCCGGCGAGGGCGTCGCCCTCGATCTTGTTCATGGCGAGCAGCGTGATGGTGAGCGCGCCCGGCAGGCCCCAGGCACAGGCGTGGAACAGGAGGGCTTTCTTCTCGATGGCCTCGCTGCCCCACTTGGGCACGGCGGCCAGGAACCAGGTGATGGTGAGGATGACCCACCACACGCTGCCCGCCATGGTGAAGAAGTAGAGCACCATGAAGAGCAGGGTGCACATCTGAGAGGAGAGGGGGGACAACGTTACTCAGTTAGATCCAAATGTGTTTCGATATTTTTGGGGTCCTTTTCTGTTTTATTTATATAGAGACAGGAAAGCAGGGAGCGAGACAGGAAGACATGGCACTAAATGGCCCGTGACAGAATCAAACCTAGGCCCCTGCGTTCAGGCTTACAGCCTTAATGGTACCTGGTGAACCACCAGGGCACCCCAGACAACTTTGTTCTTTAACAACTCACAAAAAACATAGAATATCACAACACATAACTTCATAACAGAGACAATCATCTGTCAATCATTAGAAATAAACCACCAGGTCAATAGTAAGTGATTGACGGGTCTCACCTTGTTGTGAGACCCCTGGGTGATGGTGGCCGCCCGGAACTCCGCAGGGCTAGCAGCGTTGCACGCCACCTTGTCCTCCAATAGGAAGCCCAGGAAGAACGCCAATGACACCATCATGTAGCAGACGGCGTAGAAGATGATTGGCCGCTCCGGGTAGCGGAACCTGGTGACGTCGATGAGGAAGGTGAGGAAGGTGAAGAGGGTTGCCGAGAGACACACGATGGAGACCACGCCTACGAAGTAGCGTGCGAAGGCCAGCTCCTGGCGCTGGAAGTACATGCTGGGGCAGGGGGGCGAGCAGTCAGACGTGCCCAGGAAAGAGTAGCCCAAGTCAGGCTGGATCTTGAGCTCGCGGGGGCACCAGAAGCCATAGTCTCGCTGGACCTCCAGAGAGGACTGGTCTGTGGGGTCTGGCTGGGTCTGGAGGTCCACTTCCCTGGGGTAAGGCTCATCACAGTCTGGGAACCTGGGGAGAGCGGGGGGGGGGGGGGAAGAAGGAGAGAGAGTGAGAGGCAGATAGTCAGGGTACTAAGAGGGCAAGTGGGGGATCAAACCACTACCCTCTCTTACACATTCTACCTCAAGAAACCAAAGAGATCAGTCAGGGTTCTGTGTCTGGGTGTATTGGTGAGGGGTCAGGGTCGTAAGGGATCAGACCTGCTGCAGTCCATCTCGTCGGGCCAGCTGACCCCAAACATGTCCATGAGCTTATGGCAGTCCCTCTTGGCGCGCTGGCACAGCGCCCGGCAGGGCAGAGACACACGGCCGTACTCAGTACACACAGGGGCATAGAGGGCACACAGGAACATACGCAGGTCCTCCGAACACCGGAGGTTCACCATGGGGTGGAACGGCTAGAGGGCGAGAGAGAGAACGAGAGACGGGAGGAAGGGGGTGGGGGAGAGGTAGAGGCACAGGGAGAGAAGAGGGAGGAAGGGGGTGGGGGAGAGGTAGAGGCACAGGGAGAGAAGAGGGAGGAAGGGGGTAGGGGAGAGGTAGAGGCACAGGGAGAGAAGAGGGAGGAAGGGGGTGGGGGAGAGGTAGAGGCACAGGGAGAGAAGAGGGAGGAAGAGTTAGACATCTCTACAAGCCTTGGGTTACCCACGCTAGATTAAATCTTTACAGCACACACAGTCTCTCAGCACGAAGGAGGGGGGGGGGAGAAGAAAGTAAAACATTGAGAGGGCAGAGATGGAGATGGAGAGGGGACACTGATTCTATGCTGTCGTCAAAAAACTCATCAATACTTTTACAAGTGCGATCATGATTGTAAATACCCACTACCTACCCTCCAGAAGAACATGAGTCTGACCAGATGCCTGACTGAAGTGAAACGCAATCCACACATACATCTAGTCACTGATGTTGTGAAAAAGGATTAGATTCAACACACACACACCTAATTCACCCTATCTGTTACTGATGTTGTGATGAAGGATTAGACGACACACATACCCCGAACCTGTCACATCTCGGGGCTGATATCATCCTCAGAGTGATTGGCTAAGTGAATATCACCCAGACACATAGACAGGGGATTAACTGACTTACATTGCTCGAAACATCAAAACATCGTTCCACAAACATACAAACCCTGTGTGTGTGTGTGTGTATATGTGTGCCATAAAGACACATATACAGATCAGCACAGTCCTGAGGGTAAGACTCAAGTGATGCGCAAAAGACATTCCATCTACTCAAAGCTGGATATTTCCTCCTCTCTCTTTCTCTCCCCCCCTGGCATCCCTCTCTTTGTCTCGGCCCTCTCCTCCTCCGCTCTGTGTAGATGCACTCGGTGACCTCCTATAGACTGAGACCTGGCCTTCATTACTGTTCATACAGCCTCTGTACTCCACTAACTAGGCTGACTGCATCTCTCCTCAGAGCTCAGCTTCTGATCACCATTAGACCAACACAGAAGGGGAAATCACTGTACCCAGGACCCTGTCCTTCCTCCACCCCCCACTGTGTGTGTGTGTGTGTGTGTGTGTGAGTGAGTGAGTGAGTGAGTGAGTGAGTGAGAGAGAGAGAGTGTGCCTCAACTACTGCCCTGATGAGTTTGTTTTGATCGCCCTCAATTGCTGTGTTCCAGATCTGTGCGCTCGGTAAAAGTGTCCCACCCGCAACTGGGTGCAGCCACGCGTGGGTTCCCTGACATGCTTTTGAAGAGCTGTACAGCCCATCCACACACACACACACTCTAAATGTTGCATGAACTGTAGTGGGCACTTAGGCATGTGTTAATGCTTTGTGTGTGTGTGTGTGTAAGAGAGAGAGATAGAGCATGTAAGCTTCTATTCACGGGGCTACAGCTCACAGCTGAGCATGTTGGCATGGCCCTTTCCTCCACCTCTCCATCTCTCCATCTCTTCACCTCCCAGGAGAGAATGTGAGTGAGCATTAAGCTCTGTCTAGATGCCTCTATATATATATACACACACACCTGGATATGCATGTGTGTGGAGGGGAGGGGGGCTTTGGTATACAGTTTGGCTGATACACACACACTTTTCTAGCAGGGCCCGAGGGTACACTTAACACAGCAGGGTCCAGCTCAGAGGACTCTCTACATGAGGATGTTCCACTGTTCCCACTAGTGGCCTGGTTCTGCATGCCTGGACTCTGACGCTCCTGCTGTGTGCATCCCTACCTCCCCTCTTTCCCGTCTCATATGAATGCATCCTCTCT
This sequence comes from Hypomesus transpacificus, assembly GCF_021917145.1. NCBI lineage: Eukaryota > Metazoa > Chordata > Actinopteri > Osmeriformes > Osmeridae > Hypomesus > Hypomesus transpacificus. Next base: position 671,551 of record NC_061071.1, on the reverse strand, counting down.
TGTGAATGCATTCCTCCTGTGTGTGTGTGTGTATGTGTGTCATCCTCACTACTTACATTTATTTTGTGGCCCAGTGATTTCTGACAACCAGACCCTCCCGAGCCCCCCCCCCCCTCCACACAGAGAATATTGCTCTTAAGCGGTTGAGGGGGGGGTGAGGAAGAGATAGGGGGATGGTGCAGATCAATCGTCTCTCTTCATGTCAACTTGATTTTATCTGTTCAGCACTTTGTCATCTCTTAAGTGCTTCCTGACTGACACAAAGAAAGGCAGGACTGTGGACGTTGCCCCAGGCAACAGCAGGCCTGGCTTCTTCTCGTCATCCCCAAGATACAGGAGGGATGAGGGAGGAAGGATGAGGAAGGATGAGGAAGGATGAGGAGAGCGAGATAATCTGTCTATCCAGGCAACAGCCATACAGGGGATGAGAAGGGCATTTGACTGCAGATCAAAAGGTCCCCGGTTCAAATACATGAATACATTCATATTATTACCAACAGACCCACTAGCACTACAGCTAAAATCCCCCAATTGATGTTGCTTTGGATAGAAGCATCTGCTAGATGAAAACATTTGTATTATGATTACCAATAGACCCAGTAAACCAGCACCATAGCTAAACTCTGATGCTCCAGGCTGATCTTCATGGAAGATGGTTTTACATGATACTGGTGAAAGAAGACAGCGACAGCCTCAGGTTGTCCTCTCCACGGCAGATGGGACTGGGGGCTGGTGTTATATGTTGCCTCTTGGAGAGTGGGCGAAGGGCAACGTGTGTGTGGACAGACGGTTGTGTGTCTGTACGTGCATGTGTTGGGCGGAAAAAAGTGTTCATTTGGAGGTGCCTATTTGCATGTGTGTGTGTATGTTCCTGTTTGTGTGGGGGACGGTGAGGGGTGTGAAATGCTGGTTTTCTGGCAGCAACAGAGTAGAAAAAGACCCCAACTGTTCCTCCTCTCCTTCAATAGATGGATTAAGTTTCTCTTTCTCCTCCTTCTCTCTCTTTCTTAGAGCCAGTGTGGTCTGAGTAAAGACTGACTGAAGAGAGAGCAGGAAGAGAGCAGGACAGACACGACAAGGAGAAGGAGAAAACGTGATCCCCATGCTACCTCCCCCCTTCTCTCTCTCTCTCAGGTAAAACAGTGAACAGGGTGGGGCTAACATTCACTCGCTCCTGGTGTTTCTCAGCTGTGTGTGCTGTACAGGTGGGTCCCTGGAAGCTGGGTGTCGTGACAGGGGGAAGCTTAGGGCACAGTAGAAAAGCCAGTTTGCCAACTCTGCACAATGTGTCGAGCTTCAAACGGAGAGAGGGAATGAAAGAGAGTGGGAGCAAGGGAGGGAAAGATGGAGAGAGGGAGGGAGAGAAGTTGGGGGAGAGTGGCAGTTTCCAGGAGGATTAGGAAGTCAAAAGGGCTGGTCTTTAGAGTGTGAGAACGTGCAATGGCTTGCTCATATGCGCACACACAGGCATGCCCGCGCACACACACACACACATGGCAGCGCATTTCCTAAAACTTTTGTTAGCTGTGTGATTATTCATCGGTTGTATTGTGTTCTGTCGCAGACTGGGCAGGTCAGGTGACTGGGCAGGTCAGGTGACTGGGCAGGTCAGGTGACTGGGCAGGTCAGGTGACTGGGCAGGTCAGGTGACTGGGCAGGTCAGGTGACTGGGCAGGTCAGGTGACTGGTCACACACACACACACACCTCAAACACAGTTGAGGGCCATACAGCTCTAGAAGTACTAGCAGGAAGTTCTTTGCTAATGCGATTGACTTATTTCCTAACAGATTACAACAAATCTTAAATAGAAGGTTGCCCAGAGTTATTCACTATTAGTGCTTCCCTTTGGTGGAAGCTTCTCCAGGCCTGTGGCGTGTGTGTGTGTGTGTGTCTCACTACAGCCCAAACACTGTCAGGCTCCATCAGCTTTTCCTCCATCATCTACAGTATGTACCCCTCAGTTCTTTCCTCCATCATCTACAGTATGTACCCCTCAGTTCTTTCCTCCATCATCTACAGTATGTACCCCTCAGTTCTTTCCTCCATCATCTACAGTATGTACCCCTCAGTTCTTTCCTCCATCATCTACAGTATGTACCCCTCAGTTCTTTCCTCCATCATCTACAGTATGTACCCCTCAGTTCTTTCCTCCATCATCTACAGTATGTACCCCTCAGTTCTTTCCTCCATCATCTACAGTATGTACCCCTCAGTTCTTTCCTCCATCATCTACAGTATGTACCCCTCAGTTCTTTCCTCCATCATCTACAGTATGTACCCCTCAGTTCTTTCCTCCATCACCCAGCACCCTGAGTTTCTCTCTCTCTTCCATTAATGACATCATCCCCATGTCATACAGAGAAGATTGTGCGCGCACGCACGCACACACTATAAACCCCTCTCAAGCGTAGCTAAGAGAAACAGGCAGCCATGAATTGAGGAGAAGAACAAACACACAGTTCCGCCTCTCTAATCTTCCCTCTTTTCTCGTCTACTGAAAAGATAGCCCTCTCCCACACTCCCTCTCTCACAGCCTCATTCATTCGTTTCTTCATCCCTCCATCCCCCCCTTCAGTCAGGACCTGACAGAGCCGTTCCTGTCGTTCTTCTACACAACGACTTCCCCTCCTCCATGGTTCTTTCACTTTCCATACTTCCATCCCTCCCTCCTCTCTTCCACTCATCTCTTAATGCATTCCTATACACATCCAAATCCACTCCCCTCCAACCCTCTCCTCCTCACCCACTTGTTTCCCTCCCGTCCCATTCCTCTCCTCCTCCTCCCTCTGTCCTCCCCTACTGGGTTTTTTCCTCGTGCATTTCCTCCCTGGCTACTATAGCAACCAGTGATGAGGGATGACTAGCCAATCACAGGAGAGGGTTTTAAGAGGTGCTTGTCCCTATCCAGGGGTCAGAGGGCAGGAAGCACACAGAGACACACATCTCCCTGTGTGAAAGAGTAGTGAAGAGAAGTAAAAGCACTACAGATGACCCACTAGAGAGGACCCACCCCAACAACCCAAAACTACAACACACACACCAGGGTGAGCTCTCTCTGTTGAAGCTGCAGTTCTGAAACACACACACTCTCACTCATGCATTTGCCTGTTGATGAGGTTTCAGAGGACGGCATCTGTGTTTTTGTGTTCAACCCCTTGGTCTAGAAAACGAATTCATGAGTGCAGAGCTCAGACTAAGACTATAGATAAGGACAAAGTATATTCAGGGTTTTACCAGGGATGACCTCAACATAAACACCACTTGGCTCAGTGCCCACTAACAACAATTAATCTGGATAAACTGTATCCCTATCACAGAGAGAGAAGTATGGAGAAGGGGAGGGATGAAGGGAGATATGAATGGAGGGACAGTTGGAGACAGGGACAGTTGGAGACAGGGATAGTTGGAAGAATAAGTAAAAGGGGGGGAAGGGATGGATTGAGAGAAAGAGAGGGGGAGACAGGAATGGATGAATGGATGGATTGTGGGAGAGATAGATGGAGGGAAGGATGGATGGATGGATAGATGGGGGAGGGATGAATACATATTAGATGGATAGAGCATTAGAGTGTGGGACACTGACCTAATGCACTTACAATGTGGATTCAACATTGGTGTTGTCATCCCACAACACTGCAGCAACAGGCATCAGACTAGCTGGTTGGTCAGTTATATACCCCCCAGGCTGTTAGGCAGTCTAGTAAATAAGTCCATTCGTTAGACTAGTTTGTTAAGATGAATATTTAGTCATCTATTAGGTGGTCTAGCTTGTTAGTTAGTTAGGCTACTTGGTAATCTGCAAGGTACTCTCAGACAAAGCCGTCTGATTGGTTTCCTGCCTGAACTCTCTAGACGCCCTTCATAGTGAACAGTGTGTGGACTAGAGACCTGTCTCTATAGGTGCCCTCCATACACAACTGTGTAGACCCTAGATCTGCTCTTCATTAGTCTGACACAGTGAGGGGATTATCGCCCCAATCTGCATAGTAAGCACCCCCTGCCAACACGCACACACGTGCAGACACACATGCGTGCACAGACACACCCATGTACACGCACACACACTCAGGGGAACCCAGTGTTGTTGCACAGGACCCCATGGTGTCCCCTGATGAACAGAGGGTGTGCTGAGGGACAGGACCCCATGCTGGGGGAGAGACAAACACTGTGCTCCAGTCTAGGGCCCTGAGAGAGATGTACAGACAGGCAGACCACACACACACACACATTCCAGCCCTCTCTCTTTCTGTTTCTCTTAAACACTTGGCCCTTTCCTTGGTTTGCTCCCTTAAATTACTAACAAACACCGCCCCCCCACCTTTCTTTCCAAGTGAACCACCCGCTCCCCCTTCTCCACAACATCCACCCCCCCCAACTCACACCCCCTCTTTAACACCTTCAACCGTCACCTCTCACTCCCCGGACAGCGGAGAGAATCCTCTAGCTGACATATTCTGTGTGTGTGCGCGCCCGTGCGTGGTGATTTGGGGGTGTTGAGTGAGTGCCCATGTCGGCTGTTCTGTTGCGACTAAAGACCAGAATTTGTCTGCACCTCTCTCGCCTCCAACTTTCCCTCTCCCCTTCATTTCTCCCCTCCCTTTCCCTCTCTTCCCCCTCTCCTCTCTCTCAGGTTTAATTGACTGAAGTGATGGAGGCAGACAGAATGGCTGTGCTGTCTGAATCAATCCCTTCATTGTGAGGCTGTGAGAAGAGATTAGTCGCTAGTTAGCACTACTGAATAACATCAGCTGGCACCGCTAGCACTGCTGTCTATCACACACCAAACACACACACACACACACAGGATGCACACGCAGGAAAGACATGCCTGATATTGACACACACACCTGATACACACAGAGACATTGCATCAGCAAAGCATTACAACAGCATCTTACACCCATGAAGCTAGTTACAACTCAAACAACTGTGTCAGCTAACTGAGCCAGCCCTCCCACACACACACACACACACACACACACACACACATACAGCTGAGATGAGGGTGTGTCCAGATGGTGGTGTGCTGTAAGGCAAGGGCAACACATGAGCTCCGTTCCCTCAGGCTTTGCATGTGCTGACTGGTGTGTGTCTGTGTGTATGTGTGTGTGTGTGCGCAATAATTTGGGTATGAGTAACTGTTAAACAACTCTATTAATGTAAATGTCACACATAAACCTACCAGTGACAAGAGACATTAGTGAGGCTAGAAAATTGGCCCCACACTGCAAGAGAAACACACACACACACATCGGAGATGGTATACAGCCATGGTATCCCATGAGAGATATTATTAAATTTCCTCCCAGCATTTTTTCCTTTCATTAACAGAAAGCGACACACACACACACGCAACACACACATAAGGGGAAGGCTGGGAAGCCACGGTGGTTTGTCATTGTAGCGTCTCTTGTTGTTCATTTGTAAAGCTGCCTTCCTTTCCGGAAGGCTTCAGTTACCTCTTTAGTGGGTTAAACCAAGTTCACAAACACCACACATGGTATTCTGTTGATACATGGTATGGCCTGACATAACACATTTCTCAAACAGGGTTGACATCTCCAGGCAACTGTACTGAAACAAATTGTATATGATATAATTATTATTTTTCTCTCCTGGTGATTAGCTGCAGTAAGGGAAGCCATGGTTTCTCTATCTCGAGATGTTGAGTTAGCTATTGGGATTCCATTTGCTGTGTTGTGTTAGCAGTGTGGGGTTAGCAGTGTTGAGCTAGCTGTATTCAGCCAGCTAGTCAGTTAGCTCTGTTGAATTTGCTGTGTTGAGCTAGCTATGTGCCATTAGCTGTGTTGAGTTATCTATGTGCAGTTAGCTATGCTGAGTTAGTAACGTGCAGTAGCTGTATTGAGTTAGCCATGTGCAGCTAGCTGTGTTAAGGTCGCTATGTGCAGCTAGCTGTGTTGCGTTAGGTTTGTGCAGCTAGCTGTGTTGAGTTAGCTTTGTGCAGCTAGCTGTGTTGAGTTAGCCTTGTGCAGCTAGCTGTGTTGAGTTAGCCATGTGCAGCTAGCTGTGTTGAGTTAGCTTTGTGCAGTGGCTGTGCAGTTGCTCTTGACAGCAGCACCAGCAGCTTATCCTGAGCGGGAGGAACAGCTGGACGAGGAGAAACCCTATTTAAGCTCTCTTATTTCATCATACGTTTTCATAACCAAGTTGTTGCAAATATTGAAAAAACAAGAGACAGTAGAAACATTTGTCTTCCCTTAGTAAAAGACATAACTAAGTGTCATTTTAGGTTCTCAGTGTAGCTGTAACGTCCTCTAAAATCCATATTCCTGTTGGTCTTAAAAGGCCAGATAAAGGAAAATAATGAGTATTGAACCGAGGATAAAAGATAATGTGTCAGGCAAACCATCTCATATTACTGCCTAGTAACCGTCTGTATAAACTATTGTTGTCGCTCTAGGCAATAGAGGGCCAAGTGTCTTCACCTCAGTGCAATGAACATGTAAAGAAGGGAGCGTTGAATACGTCATAGCACTGGAGCAAGGAACATGTAAAGAAGCAAGTGTCATACATTTACATGATGCTTTACTTCTAACACTAGCAGCTATGTAAAAAGGAAATCTCACAGGAATGTCTTCCATTTACTACCGCGAGCCACTCAACGTGACGTATCCAACACTTCCTTCTTCACATGACACATAGGTGCTGTGACCTATGACGCCTCCTTTTTTGCATGTTCCGTGCCACAGTGATGAACAGCTGACCAGAGACGCAGCGTCACTGTCCGTCTGAACCATTCCATAGACTATTATGGTCTGCCTCTCACAGATAGATGCCCCACAGCCAAACCTCTTAAACAAAACACTCTCCACAGTTCAGTCAACCAAACACAGTACTGAAAAACAAGCATGTGCACAGACACACTACACCTAATAATCACACACACACAAACACACACACACCACACGTCAAGGCCGTAGCCATGGAGTCAACATTGGGGGGGACAATTTTTTTTTTTTTTATGATAATTTCGGACCGCGTGCGTGGCTGCCTGTTGTAGCGTAGCACATTTATATTTTTATATCAATATATTGGGGGGGACGTTTTGACCAGATTTGAATATTGGGGGGGGGATGTGTCCCTCCCAATATGTATTATGATTACGGCCTTGCCACACGTACGCAAGCACCCCCACACAAACACACACACACAGCTGTACCTCCATGGCGAGGGCAGCAGTCTGCTGGTCGTAATGGTTCAGCAGGTTGGGCATGAAGGTGGTGTTGTATGGAAGCTCCTGGCACATCCTCAGTCCAATGGGCTCGCAGCTGAACGCACTGTGGCTGTCCTCAGACTCCACATGGATGGACGCGCAGGGGGAGAGGAGAAGCAGGGAGATGAAGAACAGGAGCTGCTGCTGGTAGTGGTGGTGGAGAGCTCCACGCATCTTCACACCTCCGTCAGAAACCCCCATGATGGCAGGAAAGGAGGGCTGCTGCTTCCCATTTGCTCTCATTCTAGAATGGATGTTTCTCAGTTGATGGATGGGGAGGAAGAATGCGCTATTCCTCTTCAAAACTACGCTTTGGAGATCTGAGGAGCTCATAGAGGGTTCCTGCTGGTTCCATTCCCCAGCTGAGTGCACCCTGCCTGGCAATAGGTCCCACCTGGCCAACCTCTGTCCTCCAGGGCCTTCTTTCCAGATCTGTACCCAGAGAAGGGCTCTGATCTTTGACCAAGGTGAAAGGCTGTCCTTAGACAAGAACCTGTAAGTGTAAACACTAATTAACCAGACAACCAGATAGGGTGACTTCTGTTCAAAGTTTTGATCAATGGATAAACGTATAAACGTGCAAATAACCTGGAACACGGCAACAAGTAAGAGAGCTTCATGACAAACTACATAGATTAGTAACTGTTGCCGCTGTGTACATTTATCACATTATAACAACACAATAAAAGTTGTCGCCAACTGTCACCAATTGAGTGAGTCCTAGCCAGCAATAACATTGTTATTTGACTCTTTAAAATGACAATGGCCTTAACCAATTGTATCATTTGTATTAGCAATGTAACCAAGCTATGCAAATTAAGTACACAACTCTACACGGGGCTTCAACTTGTGCAGGGGCAATTCATTCTAATGATCGAAACACAACCTTGTTGACAGGGCGTAGCTACCACCCGAGACTGAAACGAGGAGAAGCGAACACGCCCTTTAAGCCGTTTCATTCCATTCGACCCAGCCGTGCATGCATCCTCCTTGTATTCGGTTTCAACGCTCCATTCAATCGAATCTCTTTACTCACTGCAAACCGACCCACCGGGGCCACCAATCCCCCCGCCACCCATTGCTTCTCCTTGCGTCCGCACATCAGTGAGAGGTTGGCCAGGCAACTAGCGTCCCCTCGACATGTTTCGCACTAGATGGCTTGATTGCCATGATGAACCGGTGCTGCTGTAGCTGTATGTATGCCATGATACTGGCATTGTGTGCTCACTGTGCTGTAGTAAAATATGCGTGCAAATGTCTAATATACTCGATGTAACATCGTATTTTACCAACACAAGCCCTTTAAGTCTAGCAAGCTCACCGAGTAAATTTGATGACCAGTGTCCTTGCAGTTTTTCACGTAACGATACAGCTCGAGCTTGCAAGGTAAACTGGTGCTGACGAACGTGTGTACCTCTGTCATGCTTGCTCGCCGATGCCAAAAGCTTGCACATGACTCGCTGGTTAAAAGGATAAGCATATAGATAACTGGTAAATAAGTTTATCCGCTACGGTTAATTAGCGTGGTGGTGATTTGGGCTTGATCTCCACTGGCTCCCAATCCATTGGCTGGCTCTCAATAACTGAATATCAGTTCCCAACGTGTCGCTCCCTCGGGCTGTGTTATCCAGACCACAGCGTCTGTATATAGCTAAACAGGCGGTGATCGCACAACCCGGACTGAGAATATCTCCACACTAACTATTAAACCAGTAAAACGTGAACTTTACCTTGTATCAATATATTTTCTTTAATATCCGCCGTTCTCTGTCGCTGTCCCTAGTCCTCTCAGTCGTTAATGTAAGCGTGCGCTCTGGTTTCTGCGGCTGCGGCTTGCACACCACTTGCAGCCACCTTCCTTCAAGGCTGACTGGCTCCTCGGTGCCGGTGACGCGCGTACACGTGTGCGCGCACTTAGCGACCACAATTGTTCCCGCGCATTGACGAGTTTTGTTGGAGTTTTTTAGATAGGCAAAACTCAAATCGGCCTACAATTATTTCACACTGGAAATGTCTATTCTGTGCATACACGAAAGCATCCGACAGTATAATAAATTATATTCTCAAGGGGTTTAGGTTTGGTCTTTGGTGTTCCAGGGATCACATCGTAAAAATATAAAAAAAATATTTGCGACACCGCTAGTGAAAAGTGAAATAGCCTAGGCTACAATTTTATATAAAAAAACGTAATTAGATGTTAATGTGTGAAGAAGTGCTGATTAGGCTACTGATAAGATAATCAATTATTGCTCGGAGAGCATGTAGTTCAAAAAGTATGACTCTTTAATGTTCAAAAATAAATTACAAATCACAACTGCATTTAATTATAAAAAATAGTATCAAATTGATTAAAAAGAGTAATGCATAGTTACAACTAAATACAAAATACTGCCAAAACAAAACCATACAAACATACCAAATAAAAAATATCACTGGGCAAATGAAGAGCTCAATGCAAAGTACAGGCTATCCTTAATCCTTGCAAATCCACAAAACTGCTGAACAGAGAAGTCAAAAAACATCTCTCTTTATGATCCAGCTCATTCGGATGCCTGGACTAACAATCCCAAAAAAGAAAAGGGGGGTAATTTAAATATACTGCAACCCTACAGGGACAATCTTCATATCGGCATGCACAGGAAAAACTTCATTTGTTTTGATGGTGTAAGTCACCTCCTAGTGTCAATATTTACCCGCCCCCATCGGACCGGGGATTAACATTGCGTGCCAAGATTACAGATCGCTCGATTAAGCATAGCCTGAGATTAACTGTTCTACTGCTGGTCTTCAGGCTGGAAGGCAGTGGGGTTGAAGCCATCAAGACTGCCCTACATACTGTGTTCACTTTGACACTCACAACATTTGGCACCATCCATTTCAGTCAGACTCACATTAATTACTTTGCCCTCAAAATAATAAACTGACCAGAAGACGTGGTCAACAAAGGCCAGGTGGAGTGCTCTGTATTCTTGGGAGATCAGGAAGGTTATATACATATGTAATTCTACAAGGCTCCCCAACCCTGTTCCAGGAGAACTTCCTCCCGGTTTATACTCCAACCCCAGTTGTGGCAAACCTGATTCATCTGCCATCTCATTATTAGAATCAGAGTTAGTTTAGGGTTGGAAGAAAAATCTAGTGTGCTAAATATATTGGAATAGGGTTGGAGCCCATCTCTACTGGTTCGAGAACATCTTTGGCTGCACTGGACCACCGGGGTGCATTATGGGTAGTCAGAGGTTTGTCCAATCAGGCTCAGCCCAGGGCGTGAGAAGTCAGGATCCGCTACTGCCCGATTGGTCAAAGCCTCATCTTCCAGCTACAACAGAGAACAGAGGGGGCGAGGAGAGTGTGGGAGAAAATGAAAGCGTCAGTGTGGGTATGATTGATACAACTGTGTAACGCCATCAACCACGTTGGACAAAGTGTGTGTCTGTGTAAAGTGAGTCAGTTTGTCTGCGCATTACCTGTTCTTTGATGTAGCTATGAGCACAGGGCCCCAGGCCTCGAAGAGTCAGACCCACTACAAAGCACCACAAAGACAGGCCTACCTCCAGGGCTGCTAGCAGCACACTGGGGATCCACAGGGACAGGGTTGTGTCCTGCATAAATGGGGATAGAAAGATGGGGTGGGGGGTTGACAGAGGCATGGAGAGAGGGAAAGAGAGATGAACACATTTACTCTGAGGTATATACTCATTCTCTTGAGACAGATCATCAGGTATAGAAAAGTGTTCTACTTAAATCCCCCCTCCTCACCCCTCCTGCCATCAGTGACATCATGGTCTTTCGTTATTGTTTCATCATCCAGCCCCCCCCCCCCTCCCCTCCGTCCATCTCTGAGTTGATCCCATCATCTATGTCCGTTTTTGAGAGGCAAACATTTACATTTAGTCATTTAGCAGACGCTGTTATCCAGAGTGACTTACAGTAAGTACAGGGACATTCCCCCCGAGGCAAGTATGGTGAAGTGCCTTGCCCAAGGACACAACGTCATTTGGCACGGCCGGGAATCAAACTGGCAATCTTCTGATTACTAGCCCGATTCCCTAACCGCTCAGCCACCTGACTCCCTAGCACCTGACACCTGACTCCAAACTCACGTAGATGCGAGTGGTATCGAAGGGGCAGTCCGCCTGGATCGGCTTGCGAGCGCTTAGCTGAGCCTCAGTGGTGTTGCAGCCCTGCATCAGGGCCCGCCCATCGTACGCCACAGTGTGGCCAATAGCCAATAGGAGGCCGATGCCACAGGCCGCAGACAGCAGGGCGTTCAGAAATGAACTGATGAGAAGGCCGATGTGCTAGAAAAAAAAACAGGAGAAAGTGAGACGTGAAATATATTAAGAAAGGCAAGGAAAATGTGCATGTCACAGACAATGTAAAGAAACAGCATAACAAAAAAAATTACAAGATAGGTAACCTACCAGTTTACCGTTGGATAGGTTTCTAGACACCAGTATGGCAATAATCCCAGATGCAATACTCTGCAAACATAAAGTCAAAACTGAGATTTATTTAGAGATACGTGTGTATGAGCAATATGTGCTTCAGCTCAGCTCCACTAACCCAGCCCCTCTTGTCTTCTACACAAATACATCTTTGACATTTTCACTGTGAAAGGCCTGGAATAAAATCCCCAGAATCACTGAGAGTCACTGATCTGATCAGCATTATAATCATTATTATAGGGAAGACTAAATTATCTGACCAGCAGCCCCGAGGTCACGGAAATTATGTTGGCGGCGGTGTACTGGGTGGTGATCCTCCCGTCGGGTTTGGAGATGTGGCGCAAGACGCTGCCGTGGACGATGGCGCCAAGCAGGAAGTTGATATGACCCACCAGGATCAGAGAGATCCCCTTCTTCATCAACCAGCCAGGGCCCTTCTCCTTATCTGCCACACACAAAGTTTATAGTAGCCTACAACTGCTGTGTCCTGTCATGTCCTTGATTTAAGTTGAACAAGTCTAGCATATTTTAGGTGAATAACCTAAAGTTCACCGATGTGAAGTTATCCTGTAGGCTATATTTGATTTTTTGTCCATAAAGTCTTGCAATTTAACATGATGTTAAACGCCTGTTTCTTTGTTCGAAAAGAACAACTGCAGACCTACACAGCAAACGCCGAAAGCATGACCACCTGCACAAACTGAAACTCCAATTTTCCTAATCAAGTAGGCTAAATAAATGTAGAATGGTCAAACAAAATGGAAGATAACATACCGAAACCACACATTTTGTAAGAAATCCACCAAATGTCCTTCAAGTAACAAGATGGTAAAGTTTATTTCCCGTTTTCTTAAAAAGCAAAAGCGCTTTTCCTCTTCGGTAAGCCGTGACGTAGCTGAACTCACCTGTTGCCCGGAAATCTAATGAAGTACATTGTCTCGCGTGATGATATTCTGACTGGGGAGCCCAACGCATAAACGAAGTTCTATAGACCTTCACCCAAATTAATCTTTTTCCCAGGCATATTTTGTAAACTGTCAGAAGACCAAATATTGGTGTACGCAAATTGGTGTTTCACCAACTAAGATTCTATTTTAATCCCTACGGAATCAATGTCCATCCATTATTTATTTCGGATATTGAACTCGAGTGGGCCTATACATAACCAACGTCTACGTCAGCTACGTCACGGATGTCTGTTCCACATAATACCGTGAATTCAACGTCACGATGCTACTGATGCATTTTGACACAGGTAGTGGTTTTCATGTTTATTTTTATTAAGTAGGTACCCAACCATTTTAAAAGAAGCAAATGTCATACATTGCAGAGTCTGTCATTACAAAGTCAAAACAGCACACACACACAAGTGGCCTATACTGTACTTTTTTAGTACCACAAAAAACACTCAATGAAAAACATTAGGAATCTCGCATACTTGCTCACTCACACACACACACACAAACCAAGCAAAAACAATCAGCTCTTAACAGTTATAACTCATTCTATCAATGACTCTTAACAAGTGCTGCTTGAATTTAAATGCTAGTTGTATTTCACAGTACAGATGGTCAGACAGACAGAGAGATAAGGCTTCAGTGACAGTCAGGTCTAACCTGCTGAGCATTCATTAACACGTTTCCACATTTTCCAGCGAAAAAACATTCAGTTTTGGAGAAGTTCGCTGCTTAGAAATACCTGAAACATGGCTTTCCCTCAACCCTCCCTTTCGTGGAGGAATCACTGATTTCACAGGTACTGGATGGGTTGCAGCTGCTCAGTAGAACACAATTGACTCATCCAGTCGTGTTAGATCAGAGATTACAGATAAAGGGAGGTAGGGAGAAAGAACACACTTTCAGAGGATTTAAATACAGCCAGAGAGAAACATTTGGGTGAATTTAGCCTGAAAGCTTGACCACAAACAGTATATATGTACTTCCTTACACCAAATCATCTTTGGATCGTAAACCTGAACCACTCCTCTTACTAAGCAACAATACCGTGATTACCTTAAGTCAGTAACTTCTTCAAGAAAGATATATATTTATTTGATCAGATAACCGCACTTAAATTAGGGTGGTCAATCAGTGTACTTTTAAAGTATAGCTGAAGTTATATCCAACAATCAAAGGCAAAGATACTGTAAGTGTTAACCAAGGCCAAAAATTCCAGCCATTGGATATGTCCTGTAATTGTATGAGCATACAGCAATTAATAAAATCCTCACCCCTCTCATTCTATTGGCTCAAACTCCATTGGGATGTGGCTTTGTCTCCAGTAAACCAATCAGATTGAGAACAAAAGTGAAGAACAAATAAACCAAAATGACACATTCTTTACTTAAATATTGATGTTTGACCCCATATGATATCTGGATAAAGACAAACTGCCACGTCACCCAGAGTAGGAATCACAGCAGACACTGTGCACATCCATCAATGACCACAACAAGATACAAAGACGTGAACCGTTAAGTTGTTTAAGGCAAAGTGGTGCGTGTGCAGCTACTGGGAGACAAACGGTGAAGATCGTGGCAGAGCAGGAGGGGGAAGGGGAGGCAGGGGCAGGCAGGGGAGGGAGGGGAGGGAGGGAGGGGAGGGGATTTTCATAATCTTTGAGGTGACATTGATGTCCTGATGATACTGTCACTCTTTTAGCTAGCTTCCTTCCTTCATCCCGGCCAAGCTAATATGCAAAGAAGGACGCATCAAATATGCCACATCATCAACAGACACCGGGGCACTGAGTGGAGTGTACGTGTGTGAGAGTGTGTGTGTGAGAGTGTGTGTGTGAGTGTGAGAGTTAGGAAGAGACGGTGACGGGGTTGAGGGAACCGTTCCTGCTGAAGAACTTGGTGAAGGCCTCCTCCAACACTGAAGCCAGCCTTGTTTGGTCCACCTATGGAACACACACGCACACACACACGTGAGGTGAGCACTGGAGAAGACAGCACACACATGCTTGCAGGGTACAGAGTGACTAGTTGTGAGTTAGTTGAGATTGAGTGGGTGGCTCAGTTTGTGTGTGTGTGTGGTCACTAATTCCAGCACATAATCATTCCCTCTCGTCTACCACTTTCAACACTTAAAATACCACACATCCATTTCCACACACACTTGCTTTATCTTCTACACCCACACATCTCTGCCTCTCCCACACACACTCTCACCTCGCTGATGAAGCCTAATTGGACCAGCTCCACAGCCAGCTCCTGAACATTCTCATCTGGAAAAGAAACACAGGCAGCATTGTCAGTGGTGACAACACACACACATATACACACACACACATTATTGTGATTGCCCTCATGCAGTGACAGAGCTCAGCAGAGGAAGGCAAGGGGCCTGTTTCTATGACACTAGCTGTCAGTCAGTGAACTTCAGACTCAAACACACATCAGGGTGTCCCAGTTACATGGGGGGTTGATTGACTTTGGACTTTTAATTGAATCTCTTATGTTCCTGATAAGAGCAGCTTCAGACACACCTCTAGATACCAGAGCAGGGCTACATGGAGCTTCATGCTGGATATGACCTGGGTGGGTATGTACATGTGTGCGTTTGTGTGTGTCAGTGTGTACTGTATCCTTACGTGTGTGTGTGAGTGTCGTCTATGCCCCTGTGTATGTGGCTCCAGATGACTGACCAGAGATGTTTGACCGTTTTTGTGCGTCTCCCATGTGTGTTTCTGTGTATTTGTATCCCTGTGTGTGTGTGCTCGTGCATCCCTGTGTGTGTGTGCGTGAGTAGTGTATCCCTGTGTGTGTGTGTGTGTGTGTAACCCAAGCAGTGGGATGGCCAACTGTACCCCGAGGCCCAGGCTCAGCTGTTGGCAGCCTCCACACACGCCTGACATTCTCAACACGCCTGTAACATCAGACATGCCTGTCATGTGTGTGTGTATGGGATGGGAGACAGTTATGTGTTTTTACCTCAGACCACTCCCCTGGGTACAGTGACAGAGTGTGGGTACAGTACTGTGTGTGTGTGTGTGTGTGATGCGTGTCTAGGCTGGGTCATAGAGAACTAAGGCAGGGCTGCTCACGTACAGAGTATCACACTACAGACCTTGCTGGATGGGCAAAGTCTTCCCATTCCCAGACTAGACACACATTATGGGATGGGCTCAAATGAACAATGCCTCAGATTCTATGGACAGAATAGAGTCTTAATCTAAATACACATTGTGTTGAGATAAGGTGTTACCAGTGAAAGCATTCACGCACGCGCACACACAATGTGAGATTAACAAACATCTGTCACCCGTGGCTGACACAAGGTTATGAAAACTTCAAATAAAAACATTGTCATACTAAATATAATAAACAGATATGGATGTAAAGTCACTTACTGGGTAACAAGTCACAGCTTAGATGTCTGTTCAGTTTGTCCTCCAGTTTCAACAGTAAGGTCAGCTGTAGAGCAGTGGAGGAAAGAGAGAGAAGAGGTTAGAAGAGGAGAGCGGGATAGGGGAGGTCAGAGAGAGCAAACAAACCTTCAGACTGATACAGGAAGTTGTACAGGATTGACCATTTTAAAATGAAAATGAATAAGAAGTTACAGTTACAGTAGAGAACTAGTTATATAGACATTCTAAAGCTAGGTGTATAGACAGTATAGAGCTAGGTGTATAGACAGTATAGAGCTAGGTGTATAGACAGTTTAGAGCTAGGTGTATAGACAGTTTAGAGCTAGGTGTATAGACAGTTTAGAGCTAGGTGTATAGACAGTATAGAGCTAGGTGTATAGACAGTATAGAGCTAGGTGTATAGACAGTATAGAGCTAGGTGTAAAGACAGTATAGAGCTAGGTGTATAGACAGTATAGAGCTAGGTGTATAGACAGTTTAGAGCTAGGTGTATAGACAGTTTAGAGCTAGGTGTAAAGACAGTATAGAGCTAGGTGTATAGACAGTATAGAGCTAGGTGTATAGACAGTTTAGAGCTAGGTGTATAGACAGTTTAGAGCTAGGTGTAAAGACAGTATAGAGCTAGGTGTATAGACAGTATAGAGCTAGGTGTATAGACAGTATAGAGCTAGGTGTATAGACAGTATAGAGATACATTCACTCTACTCACGTGGGGCTTGGCTCCTTCTTCTACTGGCTCTATGTTACACTGCATCTGAACCACCTGCACCAGACACACACACACACACACACACACACACACACACACACACACACACACACACACACACACACACACACACACACACACACACACACACACACACACACACACACACACACACACACACACACACACACACACACACACACACAGGATGTAAACTTAAGATTCTGTCCATTTAAACATGAATGAAGGTTTAATTAAACGATACTGTATGGTTTTGCTAACTAATAGTAACACCCCCCCCACCTTGCGCGTCTCCAGCTCGGCAGGCTCAGGGGTGGGGGTCTTGACGGAGGGGGTGACGATGGGGGACTTGACCTCCTTCTGCTGGGGCTGGTGGGGGCAGGGGACCCCGAAGGCTGTCAGAGGATAGATACCATTCCTGATGGAGGAAGGGAGGGGGTAACAAGGAGAGAAAAGAGTGAGAGAGAGGTGGGAGAGACAGAGGGAGAGAGGACAGAGCTGTTAATACACACATGACATTTTCTTTTGTTGAAAACTACTGCCACCCAGTGGCTGTTCAATGTATAGTAAAGTTCAGGGTCAGTAGCAAAATGATACATTTGATGAAATAAATACACTTAAAAAAGACATCTATTGTTCTCCTTACCGTACATCCTCCAAGAACTTATCCAGCTCCAGAGCTGGGAACTGAGACAGCCTGGGGGGAGAGAGAGGGAGAGGAGAGAGAGGGTTAGGGTTAGATAGAGAAACAGCAGCAGCAGTCAGGGGGAGCCAGGCGGAGCCAGGCGGAGCCAGTGCTACGGCGTCTTACAGCAGCTGGGTGCCCTCCTTCCTCTCAGCGATGACCAGGTTAGGGTCCATGTTCTTGGTGATCTCCTCCAGGGCGTTCTCTGGAATCATGTCTGGAAACGCAGAGGGAGGTCAGTCAGGGTGTGTCTGGAGGTGTGTGTGTGTGTGTGTGAGACAGACACAATAGTGTGTGCATTTATTTTCTGTGTCTGTGCAAGGAATATAGAGATTTACACGTGAGTATGTGTGTGTGCAAGAAATAAATAGGTGTTATAGGTCACTGGTTCTGTGTGAGTGATAGTAAGAGTGAGAGTGAGGGTGAGAGTGAGAGAGAGACTCACGCTGGTGACTGACGATGCAGTGAGCAGCCAGCAGCTTGAGCAGGGGCACCTCAAACAGAGCCTGGTGGAACAGCAGCTCCCTGGCTGTGGGCCTCTTGGTGGGGTCTGCCTCCAGGCATGTCTGGATGAACTCCTGTACCACACACACACACTTCAGGGACGTAGTAGGCTATCATAACTGTATATGGCTATAATAAAATGCATATCCCGACATGCACCCAGTACAAACACACACGCACACTAACCCTCTGCAGGGGGTCTTCCAGGGACTGGATGGCACTGTTAATGGCCTCCTGGGACACGTAGGACGACTCCCCGTTCCCCTGGATCTCCAGCACGGCCATCTGAACACACACACACACACAGCAAAAACACATTTACAGAGAACTTCAATGTAGACAGTGCCATCCAATCCCCTCAATCCTCTCCAATTCCGCCCCCTCATCCCGTCCATCCTCCCCCGTTTGTGACACAGGCCCCTCACCTCTAAGGCACACATCCCAAAGGAGTAGATATCCACAGCAGTGGTGACGTCTGCCACAGCTGCAGACACAACACAGGAGCACAGGAGGGGGGAGAGACTCAGAGACAGAATCTGAACGTGTGGAGTGTGTGAGAGGTGGAGGACCCCCCTCTGGCAGGGTACCAGAGGCGTGCTCCGTCTCCAGGGGAGAGTGGGCATCTCCTGCTGTCTGGCCTCCAGATGCTACCTACCTCCATATTCAGGGGCAAAGAAGTGCAGGTTCTTCTGCTCCTCAGTACAGGTCTTCACATGGTTGTTAATGGTGTCTGGAGCCACTGGGGGAGCAACACACACACATATCAGTCACCAGGCCTCATCTTAGCCATATAGGTATGTGGGGGGGGGTCAAGGTTCTGGCAGGCTGGTCTTGAGGACGGGTACCTGATCCAATCTTGATGAGGCCGTTGTGCTGGATGAAGATGGTGTCACAAGTCAAGTTGCCATGGGTGATGGGCGGGTCACAGGAATGGAGGTAACTGGGGGATGCAACACAGGGACAGCCTTGGTTACAACACCAGTGGTAATCAGTCTACTGGGACACAAAGACCATTTCTATGCTGCTACAAAGTGGACCTATAATCAGGTATTCTGGTTGAGTTCAGCTTGTTTCTCTGTACTTCTGTGTGTGTTGATGTGTATGTGTGTCAGTGTGGGAGCCTCATGACTGACCTGAGAGCAGACAGGATCTGTGTGCACCATCTTTTCCATGCCTGCAAAGGATCAAACAACCAGCGATCAGTCAGAGAACAGACTTCACCTTCACCCTAACCCCTCCTGTAGGATGGACAGTGCTGTTATAGAGCTCTACAGTGACGGACAGAGAGAGGCGTCATATTCACACCTTCTCATTCATGGTCTTGTGATTCTTCTTGGTCTTCTTCAGAAATTGCTTCAGGCTCCCTGACGACATGTACTCAGTGATGAAGATCACCTGGACACGACACAGGCAGCGGCAGGAGTTCACATCAAGAAACCAAAACACAGACATGATCATATCATCATAGATCCCATCCATGCTCTGTCACGGAACCATTTATCCACCCATCCATCCACCATCTATCCATCCATCCACCATCTATCCATCCACCCATCCATCCACCATCTATCTATCCATACATTCACCCATCCATCCATGCATCCATCCATCCACCATCTATCCATCCACCCATCCATCCACCATCTATCTATCCATACATTCACCCATCCATCCATGCATCCATCCATCCACCATCTATCCATCCATCCACCATCTATCCATCCATCCACCCATCCATCCACCATCTATCTATCCATACATTCACCCATCCATCCATGCATCCATCCATCCACCATCTATCCATCCACCCATCCATCCACCATCTATCTATCCATACATTCACCCATCCATCCATGCATCCATCCATCCACCATCTATCCATCCATCCACCCATCTATCCATCCATCCATCCAGGTAGTGATGGAAGCAGCAGGGTTTTGTTTAGAAGAACAAGACCTCACCCTGACTCGGGTCTCCTTGATGTCGGCCCAGTACTTGTGGAACTTGACAATGTTGAGGTGCTCCAGGTGAATCAAGTTGTCAAACACAGCCTTCACTTTCTCCTGGAGAGACGAAGCGCGGGACAAACACATACATATGCATGTTACATGATACATATACATTTACAACACTATACAGACTAAT
Organism: Hypomesus transpacificus; assembly: GCF_021917145.1. Taxonomy (NCBI): domain Eukaryota; kingdom Metazoa; phylum Chordata; class Actinopteri; order Osmeriformes; family Osmeridae; genus Hypomesus; species Hypomesus transpacificus. The sequence goes on along the minus strand of NC_061071.1, from coordinate 651,432 downwards.
GCTGTCAGAAACAAGGACTCTGGGAATGTCCATAAGACATTAGGATGAACTAGGCCAGGCAGACACAGTTTCCACCTTGAACAGTGTGTATGCTTGTCAGTGAGGGTGAAACTGTTTACAGCCCGCATGGTGTTTTGTATGTGTGTGCTACTGTGAATACTGGTTCCACAGCCTGGTGCTGCTGAGGTCATGATGGGAGGCTAAAATGATGACAACACTGTAGAGTTCAAAATATAGATATCCCAAAACACACACACACAGCTTTGAAGATCAAAAAGTGGCCTTAGGGTGAGATATGCAACAGCAGCAGCAGACAAACCAATATGACTGTATGTGCTTTAAGTGAAAAACACAAGCGTGTACAACACAGATATAAAAAATTACACCCCCTACAAAATATGAACCAAGAATAGGGTACAACACTGTTTAGAGATGTTGCTCTGCTCTCACTCCACTGACCACCACAACACTATTAGAACTACACACTTCTTCTCTTTGATCTTCTGATGATAATCTATGATAAGGGAGATGCTGTACCAGAGGTCTATGCTGCTAATTGCTGCTAATTGCTGCTAATTGCTGCTAATTGCTGCTAATTGCTGCTAATTGTTTTTATTCTGATCTACATCAAACCACAGCCAATACCACACTGTTTCACCAGTCTGCACTGATTCCTAGTTCCTGCCTCTGAACAAGCATACCTCCTGCAGCTTGAAGTTCTTCCTCTCTGAGAACATGACCTCATTCCAGACCACCTCCACCCCTTCCTCCGTGTCCATGGCCAAGTAGGCGTTGTCAATGCCTGGGACATTGCGCTGGTTTACCTGGGGAAGGAGGGCAGGGGAGGGGAGAGAGGGTTATGAAAGGAGCAGATGAGGGGGATAGACCAGGCTTCAGTATCAAAGCATCTGTCAACAAAACTGTGACATAAACCATTATGTCTACCGATCCCTCTCTCTTTTCATTCCTCCCCGTTTCCTCTATCTTATTCTCTTTCTGTTCCTCCCTCTCTCTCTCACCTCCTCTCTGCGTTTCTGCCAGCGGCCGCAGGGGCTCTCCTCCAGGATCTCAGACTCGTCTTCACTCTCCTCCTCCTCATCCTCTGTGGCAGTGGTTGTGGGGGGGCCGGGAGGTAGACTGGACACAGGTGGGGACACGGTGGCCGTGGAAACCTGTGGGGCACTAGGGGACATTGTCTCTGCCTTGGTTTCTGACGTTGGTTTTCCATCTCCTTCCGACATGTCTGCAGCCGGACTGTGCTCCACTCCTCTCCTGCGTTACGCTTGCCTCTTCAGCTCCTGGGGCTAGCAAAGGAAGTCTCTACTACTGGGAGACTGGAAGGTCTGGTCACTCCTGCTGCTTACCCGTTCTCCTTCACATTTCCCGAGGCCGAGGGCTATGGTGCTCTGGAGGCAAATGTGACACCAGCGTTTAAATATCTTTCTCTCTCGGTAACGATAACTGACATTATAATACACACAGCCAGACACAACCAAACACTCAGACACTTCCTCAGACTGCATATCAGATACCTTTTCAACAGATCAAATCGGTAGGCGTCACAACTTAAGGTGTCTGTAGATAGTTACTTCCAGTCTACCGTTTGCTAGCTAGCTAGCTGACACTGAATCCAAACTCACTTTAAATACTATTGCTGGCTAGTTCTAACATGAATACTGAAGCCAATTACTTAAAACACACCAACAAACAAATAAACTTTATTGAACCAGCTTAGCTAATATATCGTTTGCTTATCTACTGTATGCATTTGGCTAGACTCTCAGACCATTTGACCAACTCACAGAACTTGCAAAAACAGTAGAGTATTAGCTAGCTTAGCTAGAACTGTACGAGACCTGAGACTGTAAAATCCCGTAGTTTTCTCCCTAATTATCTAGCTAGCTAATAGTAGCCACGTCCCCACATTCAATAAATAACTAGCTAGCAACATGAACCTCATTAAAAAGCGAAACACAAAACATACTTACTTGGAAGGTTACAACATAGCTTTTACTGAATTGGCGTAGGTTAAACTAATGTAGCTGTCCTAGCTACTTCTGAAACTTGTTAGCTAACTAGCTAACTACTGAGAGAGACGTAACGTTGCTGGTTGTTGGAAAAGGGGAGGAACGGCCGTTTGTCGGGCACCAAAGCAGCGCTAAAAAAACGCAGCCCTGTGAGTGTCTGACCTGTTTCAGGTCAGTTCGGTGTGTTGTCTCTCTGAGAGAACGACGATAATGGTTGGTTGTTGGGCCGATCCTAGATCAGTACTTGGATGCTAGTAAAGTAAAGTAGCATGTTTGTTGTTCATTATTTACATGCAACACAACACATAAATGTATGAGATCTCATATGCTTTCGAGTTTTATAGACAGAACAATCACTGCAAATACATTTGTATATCGTATAAGTATTCAGCTTTATTCTGTATTACACCGCCCACTGCTTGTTTGATTGTTGTCAACAGTAGGCTGACTATGAGAGACACACACATGCACACCCCAGTAGGATGACGTAGTGGTCCAGGCAGCGGTCGCCTTCAGCCAGCCCACCCATGCAATGTTGCACTGTGAAAACACACCATCCAGAATCGCTACGTTTAAGAAAAGCCTATGAAAGTGGGTAGTACACACGAGGAAGCTGGGCAGTATTTCGGCTACGCATGCAAAATACAGAATTGTCCGATCGTTTTCCCCACCTCCTCACAGTCGTGAATGCGGAGGTCGTCGCAGCAACGACTTGTAACGTTTTATGGAGCCTCGCTGGGACGTCGGGGAGCAAGGAGTAGTCGGGAGAGATACGTTCCGTGGCTTTAACAACGATCTGGAAACATTGGACTTATTTAACGTGGAATCGGGAGCTCGAATTGGAGCAGGAGGAAAACATGGCTACAAATGGCAACAATTTAGCATCTGGGATGGGAGAAATAATTCAGTTAAACGTCGGCGGGACCAGGTAATACACACACAGACACACTCACACACACTCTATGCATGTTTAAAGGCTGCAGTCAATGTACTCCATAGTTGTAGAAACGGGTGGGTTGCGTGACCGTTTCTTCGATGTCTTATATAAAAGGCAGCATGGGCTGAATTCTGGATTGAAACGGGACGTTGTGTAGCTCTCATCGGATTACGTAGCTACAGCACGCAACATGCGTTGGTGCAGCTGCACAGCAAATGACATGACATGTAATTACAAATTGTAAAACCTGTATCCATTTCAAGCATTGTGCTGTCTACAGGCCTTGTAGTGTGACGAAAACAATGCGGTCTCTAACTGTCATGATCCTTGTCATGTTCCTAATGTGTCTGTCCGTTGTGTTGTCCTTCCCTCGTAGGTTCAGCACCTCCAGACAGACACTCATGTGGATCCCAGACAGCTTCTTCTCAAGGTGGGTGGTCGGCAGTGACCAGACACGTTTAGACCGATTGTCATCACTGATTTAGAGCTCTGTATCTGTGTGTCCACTGTCCAGTCCAAGGTTCATACTCTTCCTAATCTTGAATGTGATGAGGCATAATCAATTATTCAATATGGTCTCTCATCTTTTCTGCAGCATTCTGTAACAGTAGATATGTCCTATTAACGATCAAATATACTGTATACACATTTGCAATGAAACGCAAATAGAACAATGTTTGGAATGCTGGGCGTTTTATTTATGTTGACTTCACTGTATGTGTACTTTGGATAAAAGCATCTGCTAAATGACATAAAAACATGAATACAAATGAGATCAGTTTTAGATCCCCTTTTAGCATGTCACTGAGTCCTATACACATAATAGCCTTACACACACCAATACCAGATGCCCAACTCAAACCCTCAAAAACAACAAGGGCAGCCTCCCAGTACTGGAACTGCTCTCAGGACGAAAGGTGGATAAGGGCTTGAGTGTTCTCCTCACTGGTAGTGGGTAGTAACACGACCAGTGTGTTGACTTAACACCTGGCTCAGAGTGGACACAGCCTGCCTCAGAGACAGTTTGGCCTGGCCTGGGAGTACTGGGTTAACAGTGTGTGTGTGTGTGTGTGTGTGTGTGTGTGTGTGTGTGTTTGTGTGTGTGTCGGCCTTTCTGTGTGTGTCTATGTAATTTGCAGTTTGCTGAGTGGGAGGATCTCAACATTGCGGGATGGAACTGGAGCTGTGAGTACTTGCATTACTATGATCTGTTTTCTTCAGTCTGAGGAGGAGGATTACGAGTAATCCTTTATAAAACTGCAGTGTCATTCAAGCATCCTAACATGCACATCCTGTCCTTTAGATATTTATCGACAGGGACCCCAGCGTTTTTGCACCCATCTTGAATTTTCTTCGAACCAAAGAGCTGGATTTGCGGTAAAAGCAGCCTTTAACCCTTCATATTTGAGTTGTGTTCTGGTTTAGATACTTATTTGAAGAAAAAAGACCCTTACGATCTTATCTTCTCTTCTTTTTTAGGGGGGTAAACATTCATATCCTCCGACATGAAGCCGAATTTTATGGGATTACTCCCTTAGGTATGGCCTCTGACAAGTGATTTTGGAAGCATGACTCAACCAGTACTTCAGGATTATCTGTAAACTGTGAAGGTTTAAAACTCAAACAAAAGGACTAATTCCAGGTATGCAGACTGTGTATTTACTGTGTGTGTGTGTGTGTGTGCAGTCCGTCGCCTGCTGCTATGTGAGGAACTGGACCGCTCGTCATGCGGCAGCGTTCTGTTCCATGGTTACCTCCCACCCCCCGCCATCCCCGCCCCCGCAGCCTCTGGCCTCGCCCCAGAGGAGCGCCCGGGCCCCAGTGGAGCCGAGGGCGGGTTCCCCCGGAGCCCCCCTCACCACTCCCTCCCTGGACCCCCCCACACAGATACACCTAGCAGACTTGGTAAGAGGGGGAGTGAGGGAGTGAAGGAATGATGGGAGGGAGGGTAATAGAGGAATACAAAAGGGAGGGAGGGTTGGAAGGGAGTGATGTAGGATAAAGAGGATAAAATAAGAATGAGGGAGGGAGAATGGGAGGCAGGGGTAAGGGGTTATGGAAGACAGGTTACCTTAGAATGGTTAAGAAAACAACAGTTGTGTGTTTGAAGCTTATCTTCAGAAATGTTAGAGCAAAGAGACATGCAGTGCCAGACCTAAAGCATGAAAACATACTGACTGACACACAGACAGCTGCAGCTGCCTTTGTATTTGAAAGCTCTAATTTTAGGAAGCAAGGCAATTGGAGAAGGAAAATACTGTGAAGTGACGAGGACTCTTATTTTGGCAGACTGGCAGTTGGAAACAAGTCAAAGTGATGGGTTAGAGGGGACTTTTATTGTGGAGGGCTATGCATGCAGGCAGGGCAGAGTAATGAGGCGTAGTGCTGGCTGGGCTGGGCTCTCTGCTCCCCAGACACACTGGAACACTGTGTTCCTGTCGCTCAACCAATCAGAGGCCGGCACTCTGCCCCCTTGGTTCTATGGCTAGTGAGGAGATGGTTTGTGATGGAGTTAACAAGACAAGACAGTGGATTTGAATGCCCTCAGTTAGCTTGGTTTCTGCCAGAGTTATCACTGGTCCGCCAGTCAGATTAGATATAAAAAAAACAATATTTAATTTGAATCCTCTTGGTTTGAGTCTATACTTAGAGAATGATTGTTAGTAACACATTATCTGTGTGTGTATGTGTGTGCATGCATGTGGGCTTGTCGGTGTTTGTGCTTGTGTGTGTGTGTGTGTGTGTGTGTGTGCGTCTTTGTTTGTGTGCGTGCATGTGTGTATGTGCAGGTTCGGTTGTGGACCCCAGGAAGGTTCTGATCATAGCTGGACACCATAACTGGATTGTAGCAGCATATGCATACTTCGTCATCTGTTACAGGTAGACACTGTGTTCAGTGGGACTGTCTTGGTAGCCTCACTTTCTCTACACACGTCTCCTGCACCTTTCTACCTAACCTTTGTGTGTGTGTGCATGTGTGTATGTATACTGTACTGTATACTGTATATGTATACATGTGTTTGTCCATTTGTGTGTGTGTGCATGTATACTATACTGTATTGTATTATATGTATACATGTGTTTTTCAACTGTGTGTGTGTGTGTAGGATCAAGGAGTCTTCTGGATGGCAGCAGGTGTTTACCAGCCCGTATCTGGACTGGACCATCGAACGCATTGCGCTCAACGCCAAGGTGGTAGGCGGTCCCCATGGCGACAAGGATAAGATGGTGGCTGCCGCCTCCGAGAGCAACATCATCCTCTGGAGCATACAGGACGGGGGGAACGGCAACGAGATCGGTGTGTGTGCCAGTGTGTTCCCGTGTGTGTTTGTGTGTAGATCGTTTTTGCTAAATATTTATCAATTAAGTAAATCATCCTTCTCCTCCCTCTTCCTGCTTGCCCTCTATCCCTCCTCCTCCCCCCCCCCCCCAGGTGTGTTTAGTCTGGGTGTACCAGTGGACTCTCTCTTCTTCATTGGTAACCAGCTGGTGGCCACCAGTCACACAGGGAAGGTGGGGGTCTGGAATGCTGTCACACAGCACTGGCAGGTATGTCCTGTCCTGTCCTGGGTGCACGAAATGAGAGCAAGTGTGTGTGTGTGTGCTTGATCGAGATCAGGAGTGTGTTGTGGGGGACCTCCGTGAGGATGTGTGTGTGTGTGTGTTTGACCTGTGGTCCTCTGCTCCTCAGGTTCAGGATGTAGTTCCTATCACCAGCTGTGACACTGCAGGATCCTTTCTGCTGCTCGGATGCAACAATGGCTCCATCTACTACATAGGTACACACACACAGACACACACACATACAGTTACAGAGGTGTGTGACCGACCATCTTCCCTTTGTGTGTGTGTGTGTGTTAGACATGCAGAAATTTCCTCTGAGGATGAAGGATAATGACCTGCTGGTGACGGAGCTGTACCATGACCCCTCCAACGACGCCATCACCGCCCTCAGTGTCTACCTCACGCCCAAGACCAGTGAGCACACACGTACAAACACTTCTTAACTTTTGTTCCGATCATCCCATACCTCGTAACTTCCCGTACCTCCTCCTCTCCTTCCACCATCTGCCCTATTTCATTTTCTGTGTCCTCCTTCCCCTCTTCTTCTCCTTTCTCCTCCTGTCCTTCCCCCGGCTCCCCCCCCCCCCCCCCCCCTCCTCCCCCCAGGTGTCAGCGGTAACTGGATAGAGATCGCCTACGGGACCAGTTCTGGAGCGGTGCGTGTGATCGTGCAGCACCCGGAGACGGTGGGGTCTGGGCCACAGCTCTTCCAGACCTTCACCGTGCACCGCAGCCCCGTCACCAAGATCATGCTGTCTGAGAAACACCTGGTGTCAGGTGAGAGGAGGACCAAACAGTAGTAGTATTCAGTATTACTATTAGTATTGTGAGAAATACGATGGGAACGTTTTATATTACTCCTGTATTTCGTGTGTGTGTGTGGTCCAGTGTGTGCTGACAACAACCACGTGCGGACATGGACAGTGACTCGGTTCCGAGGCATGATCTCCACCCAGCCTGGCTCCACCCCCTTGGCCTCCTTCAAGATTCTCTCTCTGGAGGAGACAGAGAGCCATGGAAGCTACTCCTCTGGGAATGACGTGGGTGAGAGAGATTGAGGGGATCCAGGAGAGAGAGGGGTTGAGTGAGGGAGGGCGAGAAGAGAGAAGGATGCAGCGAGGGAGGAATGGAAGGAAGGAGAGGGAGGTGTCTGAGGGAACGAGAGAGAAGGGTAAGTAACTACAGTTGTCGTGGTGACAGAGTGTGACTTGTCTCCGTGGGGATTCTCAGGGCCATTTGGAGAGAGAGATGATCAGCAGGTGTTCATCCAGAAAGTCATCCCTATCACCAACAAGCTGTTTGTACGCCTATCCTCCACTGGAAAGAGGTAACACACACACACAAACAGCCATCTCACACCAGACTCTGGAATTTGCCAGTCAGGTTCAGATTATATAAATACTGCCCTGTGTTCTTAGGCAGTTCTGTGTCTGTGTGTGTCTGTGTGTGTGTGTGTGTAGGATCTGTGAGGTGCAGTCGGTGGATGGGACGACCATCTCGTGTTTCACGGTGCGCGAGTGTGAGGGCTCCAGCAGGATGGGGTCACGACCCCGTTGCTACCTGTTCACCGGTCATGGCAACGGGAGCATCCAGCTGTGGGACCTAACCACCGCCATGGATACGGCCAGCAGGGGGGAGGAGAGGAAGAAGGATGGTGAGGGAGCACTGTGTGTGTGTCTGTGTGTGGGTGTCTGTGTGTGTCTGTGTGTGGGTGTCTGTGTGTGTGTCTGTGTGTGGGTGTCTGTGTGTGGGTGTCTGTGTGTGTGTCTGTGTGTGGGTGTGTATCTGTGTGGGTGTGGTGAAAAGTTTACAGTGTGAAAAGAGCAAGTGAGGGAAATATAGAGGGAGAGACAGAGAGACGGTGATGATGATGATGATTCGGCTTTCTGTGTTTCTGACTTCCTTTTGATTGACAGAAGTGGGTGGGCCTTCAGAGGAGGAGCTGCTGCAGCTCTTGGACCAGTGTGACCTCAGCACTTCCCGCTGTGCTACACCCAACATTAGCCCCGCGCCCTCAGTGCTACATCACACCCGCCTCCGAGAGTCCTGTTCCAGGTCAGTGACCTTACTGAGACACACACACACTCTCTCGCCTTCCTGATCCTCCTCTCTGCCATGCCATCTTTGTCTTTTGGCTTTTTCCTTTCCTTTTCTGTCCATCCATGTCTCACACACATCCCTAAAACGGTGTATGTGTGTGATTGCACGTGTGTGACCCCAGCCTCCAGCTCCAGGCCCAGGAGCCCATCCTGGAGACGGCCACCTACGGAGCGCTGCGACCCTACAGAGAGAGCCCCCTGCTGGCCAGAGCCCGCCGCACAGAGTCCTTCCACAGTTACCGGGATTTCCAGAGCTTCAGCCTGGGCAGGGGCCTGCTAGAGGGGCCCAGTCCGGGGCCAGGTCCGGCCCCGGACGCCCGCCGCTCGCTGTGTGAGTTTGGGGGAGAGGAGGCCGAGCGGAGGGGCTCTGTCATGGAGCTCTGGGCCAGCCGGACGGCCTATGCTGTCGCTGCCACAGTTACTCCTGCGGCCGCCGCTGCCACGGTTACTCCCGCCACCGTTGTCACCCCGGAGGGTGTTCCGGAATCGCAGCGGCAACCCCCCGACAGTCCGGGTGACGTGCGGCAGAGGGTCCAGTCAGAGGAAGAAGGTGCGGGGTCAGGGGGGGAGTCGGGGGCAAAGAGGAAGGGGGTTCTGGAAGGGGGGGTGTTCTCGGGCAGAAAGAGAGCCCCCCCAGTTCCCCATCTCTCCTCTCTCTCCTCGGTGGGTTCCGACGGGGGCGGCAGTGACTCCTCTACCAATGCCTCCCCCTCGCCCACCAGGCTGGCGTCCACTTCCCCTCGACACAGGAGGTTTGCCACGGAGCCAGCCAATCAGGACAGCAGCCTGTGAGTTATTGAGGGATGATGGACAAAACTTTGACAAATGGAGACTGAACGTGTCAATACAGAGCCCCATGTGCTGAAGCCTATTGGTTGGAAAGAAATTATGCCTTTCCAGGAAGTGGACATCTTATAGAAACTTTGCAGCTAGAGGGAGTGTTTGATTGGCTAAGGGGAGGTGTCAGCCTGGGGTCAGTGAGATTTCATGACATTTTTGATGCAACAATCTTGTCCTTATCATTAATATGCAAAAACACTTTAGCATGATTTGCTTATCTGTAACTGCAGCCTAGCTTTATATTGAACAGAACCGTAATGGGATTGACCGCAGGCCGTTCTACTTTAAATAGTGACCTTTGACCCCAACATGTGATTAACCCTGTCATATCTCACCCTTGGCAGCTAGGTGATGACATCAGTTACGTTTGCTCTGAAGCATGCAAGTCACACTGTACCTTACTTGTACATGGATAGCTACTGTATGTATCCACAGTAGTACATGGTTGGTGACTGCAGGTATTCTGTAGATACACAGTAGCTCATGTAGTTAATGTGCACTGAAGGTAAAGTGTTACCTGCATGTGTCTTGTGTGTAGCTTCTTCCTCTAGTCCACTGCTTTGTGATCTATACTGCAGGTTCATCACAGTCACTTTGTCTTTCACTTTTCCGGACAAACAGACAGACGGGAAACAATTTGTCTTTTCAAAATTTCTGATGTCTGCTTGTGGTCTTAAGATACTTCCTGAGTGCCTTTTGTTCCATTATTCATCCTGTTTATCGGACCCATCTATCCCTCGCTGCTTTAAGTGAAAGAGGACCTAGAGAGAGATATAGGAGATGGACATGTCAGAGAGGGAATGGGAGCAGGTGAGAGAAAAATACAACTGAGATTCTGATTGGTGTTTTGTGTAGTAGCTGCTGTCGTGTTGACTTGTCCGCTTGATAAGATCCTCTGGTGCTCTCCTCCTTAACGTTCTGTACCAAGACCCACAGGACTGCCAAGGACTGGAGGAGGGGCCAGGCTGAGGGCTTTAACTGTACAAAGATGTATATCGAACATGCAACCTGATTATATGTGGAAAATATACACAACATAATCAATAACAGTAGGATATGACACTACCCAAGCATAAATCTGTGTTTAATCTTTGACATATTACCGTTGTTTGCAACATATTTGTTTATTTTGTTTGGTAGCATATTATTATACTGTTAATATCAAAATACTCTTTGTACCCTAATTTTGTTTGCACTGAACCAATGAAGACTAAGACGGTGGAGTAACTAAGATTTATTTTGTATAACATAATAATAATAATGCTATTTAACCACCAGGGACATGAAACTGTATCTGATCCCCTGGAAATGTTTACAAACTCACCTTCCAACCCAACACTAATGACGAGGAATATAAATACAAAATATATATATATATATATCTATTTATGTTTATGCTGTTATAACATTTTTTTTACAACACTCCTATGTTCAAAAGAGTATGAATTATGTTAAAACTGGCCTGTTTGATTGATAGTAGTGCACACACTATATGTTGGCTCTGAATCATCTGTTGTTTTTAAGCTTGTTAGACCGATGTAAGGTTACAGTTAGGTGGAAGTTTGTCTCGTATCAACTGTTACCTATATGATTAATAATTAATTGACAGTGGTTAAATAGGTCAATAACATGAATCATTTAAAGCCTGGTAGCTGATGTTTGTGTGTGTGTGTGCATTTCTGTGTGTGTTTGTGTTCATGAATGAGAGGGGTGACCTCAACACACATAAAGACATACTTCCCATCCAAGAAGTTGGTTTGGAACCCGGTGGTTCTCCTCTGAGATGCCATCTGATTACCCAGTGATTTATGGTTTTAATAAAACACACCCTCACAGACAGACAGACTGAGTCACGCTGTGTTACATCTGCGTGTGTGAGAGAGAGCAGCCCAGGGCCAGCCTGTCTCTGACGCGCTGTCTTCTCCTCCTTTGTCCCACACCTCTGACAATAGGTGTGAACGTGTTCGTACACGTCTGTGTGAGTGTGTGTGTGTGTGTGAGAACGTGACAAGCTGCAGCAGCAGTGTCCTTGCCACACCAAAGTGTCCTTGAGCGGGGGTGATGTGTGATACTGTAACTGCCCTTGTGTGTGTGTGCGTGTGTGTGTGTGTGTGTGCGCGTGTCCCTCGGAGGGAATGTAAACATGGCAGACTGCTGCTACACAGCAGTGACATGCTGTCGCTTCAGGTCTGTCCCTCTGTGTGTGTGTGTGTGTGTGTGTGTGTGTTTGTGTTTTTTCATCTCATTTCACACCACGCTAAAAACACAAAAGGTTAAAACGTCACACTTTTTAATGACCCCAAACTCGCCTTTTTTCTGCATTGATGAAAAACCATAAAGACATTGCAACTTTGACTGTACAGAATACTACATTGTGAGAGAAAGTAGCAGAGCGGAGGTCAGCTCTATGAGTTTGTATGGGAAAACATATTAAGACAAGTACTATTTTATAAGTTATCAGACAGTATGGTTTGCAAAATAAAAAATATCCTTTTCACATTCTCATAAACAACAATGATAAAAAAACAAACCGTAAATAATACTTTTTCCTGATTAATACTGTCTCCGTAAGAAAAAAAAAGACATTATATACAATGTTGAATGTACAATGTGATATACAATATACAATACTTATTAGGACGTACTTCGACACAATTCTATCACGTATTAAAAACCAGCAAACACTGACAACAGATGCCGCGTTAGCTATAGCTGATATACACCATACAGAGTTAGCTATAGCTGATATACACCATACAGAGTTAGCTATAGCTGATATACACCATACAGAGTTAGCTATAGCTGATATACACCATACAGAGTTAGCTATAGCTGATATACACCATACAGAGTTAGCTATAGCTGATATACACCATACAGAGTTAGCTATAGCTGATATACACCATACAGAGTTAGCTATAGCTGATATACACCATACAGAGTTAGCTATAGCTGATATACACCATACAGAGTTAGCTATAGCTGATATACACCATACAGAGTTAGCTATAGCTGATATACACCATACAGAGTTAGCTATAGCTGATATACTCCATACAGAGTTAGCTATAGCTGATATACACCATACAGAGTTAGATATAGCTGATATACACCATACAGAGTTAGCTATAGCTGATATACACCATACAGAGTTAGCTATAGCTGATATACACCATACAGAGTTAGCTATAGCTGATATACACCATACAGAGTTAGCTATAGCTGATATACACCATACAGAGTTAGCTATAGCTGATATACACCATACAGAGTTAGCTATAGCTGATATACACCATACAGAGTTAGCTATAGCTGATATACACCATACAGAGTTAGCTATAGCTGATATACACCATACAGAGTTAGCTATAGCTGATATACACCATACAGAGTTAGCTACAGCTGATATACACCATACAGAGTTAGCTATAGCTGATATACACCATACAGAGTTAGCTATAGCTGATATACACCATACAGAGTTAGCTATAGCTGATATACACCATACAGAGATGTACTGAAACATTAAAAACAATTGGCTTCCTCACAAATCCTCACAATAGCCTTGTCTAGACTGAGTCTTTAAGCGTGCTAGATAGATGTGTCTACTGTCTAGGAGGCACAGGTGACAGCTACACACAGTAGAGTACAGGCTGAAGAGGGGAGAGGCACTGTCACTTCAGCAGGCAGGAAACACCTAATGCCTGGTAACCGAACAGGAAACAGCTAATGGCTGGTAACCACAGGAATTAGCTAATGGTTGGTAACCAAACCAAACAGGAAACAGCTAATGGTTGGTAACCAAACCAAACAGGAAACAGCTAATGGTTGGTAACCAAACCAAACAGGAAACATTTGATGTTTGGTAAACCAGCTTCCTCATACCAGATGGACCATCCTTTTCATGTTATATCAGTTGGCATAGAGTGGGTTGGTGGACTTAAGGTTGGGACCTCAGTTACAGGTGTGTGTGAGTGGTTCTGGGTCCAGACCCCAGTTACAGGTGTGTGTGTGTGTGGTTCTGGGTCCAGACCCCAGTTACAGTTGTGTGTGTGTGGTTCTGGGTCCAGACCCCAGTTACAGGTGTGTGTGTGGTTCTGGGTCCAGACCCCAGTTACAGGTGTGTGTCTGTGAACATGGTGTGCTCCTTCCTCACCGAGCTGAAGGCTTTCACTGCATCGCCAAACTCCTCCTCCTCCTCCTCAACGTACTGGAGAGAAAGCAGCAAAGATCACATTCCAACAGTGTTGTATAACAACACTAGTATACGCTAGTATAACAATAACCTACAACAACAACAACACCTAATCATACTGTACATTACACATGATGATAACTATATTTTTTACAGTATTTCCTCCAAAATATCAGTTTCTTCTCATAGACATACTTGAATAATAGTCTTGCATAATAGAGATGCCGAAAATGCAGGAAATAGATTTCCTGCATTTTCGAACTTCCTGTTCCATGGTCCCAGTGTGATTTAAGACTTACCAGCCCGCTGTCATGCCCCTGCATCATGGGGTTGTCCCAGCCCCCATCCCCCATCAGGGACTTTCTGTCCTGTCCACCAATCAGCTGGCTCACACTGCGGTGCAAGGAATTCTGGGAATAGGAGTAGTTGAGCTCTGATTGGCTAGGCACACGGAGCACGGACATTGGGCTGAAGCGGGAGCCATCACCAACTATCTTGGATTCTGCCACGCCCTGGTGCATTGTGGGTTAACAGAAGGCCAATGTGAGACAACTTTCATAAGATTCTAAATTATATTTGATCAACATCTTAAAAGCAACAACAGCAACAAACTCTACAAACCAAGGAAATATTACGTGTTAAGTACAGACACTAGTACAGTATGCTGTATGTCAAGATGAAATACAGAACATGCAATGTGAGGGATACCCAGCCAGAAGACACATTAGAGGAGAGACCAGGAGAGAGAGCTGTAGGTACAGACCAGAGAGCTCCCAGGCAGAACGAGAAACACCACACCATGCACCACATTTTCAGTTTTCCTTTTGAGGGGAAAACCCAAAGAGACCATGCTCACTCCCCTCCCCTGCCTCCCCTCTTGGCCCCCTCCCCTACCTCAGAGTACAAGGTGAAGCTCTTTAACGTGACGGTGCTGGCCTCTAGGCAGTCCGCCACTGTGTCAAACTGCCGGGACAGAGTCAGGGGGGACAATTAAAGTTTTAAGGGATTTGAATGAGTAGGCTTACTGTGTTGGTGGAGCGCTCGGTGAGCAGCAGTGTGCTGGGGGGCCGGTGTCTAGAACACACATCAGAACAGGGCTTCTGGGGGGGGGGGGGGGGGGGGGGAGGGGAGGAGAGGAGATAGAAAAATGGAGGATAGAGGAGGGGTAAAGGAGGTAGAGGAAAGGAAAAGAAGGAGCAACTTATAAAATAAGAAACATATGATAAAGATCAAGTAGTCAGAAAAAGAAAAGTGAAGCAGCTTCAAGCACACTGCCTTCAGCCAGCATCATGTGTGTCCAAACTGCAACAACATAGCTGGTGTTTCTGGATGTTCTCCAGCAGTCCACTAGATGGTGACATTGTTAGTGAACAACGAGAGACAACACCGCCTTCTAGTGGCTAGAACAGTCACAGAGCAAACAGGCAGATGTTTTACAAAATACAATCAAATTAATACAATTGACAACAAATTAATTAATAGATAATAAATAAATACCGTAAATAAATAAATAATAAATAAGAATAACCAAAATTTGAAATGTTCATTCCAATCTGATGCTGAATACTATACCACATCCAATACAAATGCCTTATCAAAGCCATGCTCTCTCTCAATGTCTGTCTCCCTCTCTCCCTCTTCTTCATCATTCTCTCTTCACCTACTGGGGCCCTCCCGCCCGCCCTGCCGCTCACCATGAAAGGGTCCCTATCCCTCTGGCTCCTCTTCTGCAGGGGCACCAGGGGGGGCCTCTCCCTGACCAGGGGACTCTTCCTCAGGGCCCTGTGGAGCAGCAGACCCAACAGCAGAGCCAGCAGCAGCAGCCCCAGGAGGGACAGTAGCAGGATGAACCACAGCTCTGAGTACACCGCCCCTCCAGACCCACCCACACCCTGCTGCCCTGGGGCCCAGCCTGGGGTGGGCTCGGGTGGGCCTAGGGGGGGAAGAGAGGGAGATGGGTGGTGAAGTGATGATAACATATGGTGACAATTGTGCATGTCTGTGTGTGTGTG
Source organism: Hypomesus transpacificus (assembly GCF_021917145.1). NCBI lineage: Eukaryota > Metazoa > Chordata > Actinopteri > Osmeriformes > Osmeridae > Hypomesus > Hypomesus transpacificus. Next base: position 635,758 of record NC_061071.1, on the reverse strand, counting down.
TCACCTATGCCAGTGGCAGGGCTGTATCTGACAGTAGGAGTACTGGCACTGCCTGCCTCTGTGCTACAGGTCACCTGGAAAGAGAGGGCTGAGAGAGAGAGAGACAGAGAGAGAGAGAGAGAGAGAGAAAGAGAGAGACAGAGAGAGAGAGACAGAGAGAGAGAGAGAGAGAGATAGAGAGAGAGAGAGAGAGAGAGAGAGAGAGAGAGAGAGAGAGAGAGAGAGAGAGAGAGAGAGAGAGAGAGAGAGAGAAAGACCATTAAGTGTGGTGTCTATGACTATACTGGGAAAGTATATGTGTGTGTGTAGATGTGTGTGTGCAGGGGTCCCTCACTCTTCTGGGAGGTGAGAGGGATGTGCAGGTGCGTGTGGAAGCCACTGTAGATCCTCAGCTTGCTCTCCATCAGAGTGTACTCCCTCAGGGCCCCATGCAGGGAGAAGCTGGGGCCCCAGTCCAGCCACACCATGGTCAGGTTGCTGCCTACCACCAACGCTGACACGTACTGGGGGGCTGGGAGAGAGAGGGGATAGAGAGGGGGGTGGGAGGGGAGGAGAGGGGAGATGGGTGATAGGAGGGGGGAGTGGGTGAAGATTTAAAATACAGAGGTGAGGAAGAGAAGGAAACAGGACATCAATAAATGACTATTTAGGACCACCATGTTCATAATCCATAGTGACCCTTAATCCCTTAATAACCTACAGTGTGTCAGACTCCCCTGCAGTATGTATGTGAGGGTGGGGCAGGGCTACCTCTGAGAGGGGGGTCAGAGGTCAGGCTTTAATGGTGAAGGGTTGGGGGCTAAGTCAGGGTTGAGGTCTTACCTTCGGTTAGTGTTGTCACTGGGGTCCACTCTGAGGCAGTGCTGCCCATGTTGTTGAAACAAGCGGTCCTGAAGTTGTAGCTGGTATAGGGCTGAAGGCCTGTCACATTGTGGCTCCGCCTTCTCCCAAAGAAACAGGTCTCTACTGGTCCCATCACACAGGGGGCAGGGACTGGCTGCGGGGGATGGGGGCAAGTGGAGCGAACATGCAGCTCACAGCTAGACAGAGAGCAAAGCGAGGGGACAAAGAGTGACAGGGGGAGGATAGTAAGAATGGGTCCAGGGTAGACAGGCAGAGGATGACAGTGGAGAGAGAGACAGTAGGGTAGAGAATATGTCCCCTAACCTCTCGATGACCCCGTTGGGGCTGAGCGGCCAGTCCCATTCCAGCTGTGCGGAGCGGGAGGTGAGGGTGAGCAGGCGAGGGCGGGGCTGGCCCGTGGGGGGGGCGGCCTGGGTGTGCAGCTCTGCCAGGGGGCCCTGGCTGCAGCACTGGTAACAGGTACAGGCCTCCACACACACCCAGTACTGAGAGTAGGGGCTCAGACCATGGAGAGTCTGCTGGAGGGACATCCCTTCTGATAACTGGAAGGAGAAGGGGGGAGAAAGAGAGAGAGGGAGAAAAGGTATAGAGACGGAGAGAGAGACACAGAGGATGGATGAATTAATTTTGGGTGAGAGAAGAAGAAATAAATAAAAAAGGCAGAGACATGTGGTGGAAAACATTTAGAGGAGGACAGAACAGAAATGGAGGGTACGAGGAGAGAGAGAGGGAGGGAGGGAGAGACAGGATAAAAGTGAAGGAAGGGCAGAAAGAGACGGGTGGAGAGACACTGAACAATAGTGGTGGTGAATGGGAGAGATACGCTCTGGCAGGTAAAGATACAAGTGTGTGTGTTACCAGAGTGTGTGTGTGTTACCAGAGTGTGTGTGTCCTGGTGATGAGAGAACACCCTGTAGATACTGACGATGCCGTTGGGTCTCGCAGGAGGGACGATGTCCACCACCGCCGAGGTTGCTAGAATACGCAAGAAGATGGGTGTGTTCACCCCTTCAGGAGGGGCGGGTCCTGTTCTCCCATTGGCCCACGGGCTACTTGAGTGACCAGCAGAGTTTACAGCCCACACCTGTCAATCACAAGACATTTACATTTAGTTATTTAGCAGACGCTCTTATCCAGAGCGACTTACAGTAAGTACAGGGACATTCCCCCGAGGCAAGTAGGGTGGAGTGCCTTGCCCAAGGACACAACATCATTTGGCACACCCGGGAATCGAACCGGCAACCTTCAACAGACACCACAGGGATATTATACATAGGGACTACACCTCTGGTATCCACAGGAGGATTATCACACACACACACACACACACACACACACACGCCTAGTTCCTATTATTTGGACAGGCTGGTGTTAGTGTAATTCCAGTGGTCTGCATGGTCAGGTCATGAAACAGGCCACTAGAAGGCAGCAGCAGCAGGGCTAGTTTTGTACACTGGGTTGAGTGGGGCGCCAGCCTCCTTAATAACCACTAAGAACCAGTTACTCCATGATCCATCAACATGATAGACACCAGCGCCAACACGTCTGGTCTGACAGGGGAGTGTGTGTGGGGGGTGAAGGGAGAGGCAGGAAGAGGGGAAAAGAAGGCTCTGAAACAGGATGAGCAGAGGGAGGGAGAGGAGGCAAAGGTCATCCTGTCACCCGTATGAGGAAAAAGGTCAAGAGCGTGTGTGTGTTTGTGTGTGTGCCACTGAGTCGGGGGGGGACACAAAGACATAGTCGAATAAAAAGAACAATGACAGACTGTTGTGATGCCTCATGTAAGCATTTGCGGTAGAGCGTCATGATCGATGTCACGGCGACCGTGAGTGCGTCAGGAAGTGTCTCCCTGAGCAGACACCCAGACTGTAGCAGAGGTGGTTGGGGGGGTTTGGGGAAGGTGGGGGGTACCCCAGGTCACCTTGTCCTTGGGGGATGAGGCTTCAGACGTTTTACAGCCTCCTCCCTCCCTGAATACTGAGCTGGTCCTGAGGTCACTGGACAGGAAACAAATAATATCTCATTTCCAGGCCCCATGGCAACAAACGCCCACAGCAACCGGGCAGACTCCGTCCCCCGCTCCGGGATTGGTCGGCTGAGTTGCGGGCCTGGTCCTGGGCTCCCGATTGGCTGGCCCGACGGCGTAGTGGTCGCGGAGACGGGGGTTAAAGGTTAAGTTGTGTGAATGTGGGCGGTAATTAAACAGGGGTGTAAACCTGTCAATAGAAGATGAGGAGCCAGTCTCGTTAGGGTAATGTGGTCAGCGCAGGGAGACCAGCACAGCCCTGTCCTTGTGTGGGATAGAGAGGAGAGGAAGGAGGAGAGGAATAACCCCTCCTACACTCTCACTCCTCTTCCTCCCCTCTCCTTCTCTTTTTCTCTCTCTCCCTTTGCCCTTCTCTTGTTTTTCATCCTAATCTTGAAGTATGTCATGTATAAGAGTGGAGGAGTAGAACTCCCACACACCCACAGACACACACACACAGACACACACAGACACACACCCATAGACACACACAGACACACATACACAGACACACACAGACACACATACACAGACTCATCATCCTGAAATCAAAAGCAAACATGAAAGGGTCTATTTATAATACATGTAGCATCAAGAGAGGCGACCTGCTAATTCGATTGGCTGGATGTTAATCCCGAGTGCTTAGTCAGCCAATGATTAATAGGCCCTTTCCCCGTCCATCATCCCCTGGGCCCCGCCTCCCTCCTGTCATAAATTAGACCTTGTAAACAAGACGCAACAATCAGGCAAACTCAATCAAAGTGTCTCTGTGCTCGGCTAGCGTGCCTGGCAGGGAGAATGCTAATGTTATTGTGCTCCAAAGGGTAGGCTGTCAATTAGCACAGGGCACGGCCGTTACATGCATACCAACATGCATTAAACAATGTGTGACAAAGTTGTGTGTGTTTGTGTGGGAGGGGGTTGGTCTTTGTGTGTGTATGTCTGAGTGTGTGGTGATCTTAATATGTGTGTGTCTCTCTGGAATGGACTAGGCTAGTTTGTGAATGTTGGAGTTCAGTTTTGAAATCTGCGCTGGAGTTTTTGTGTATATTTACAGCCATTCAATGACTGAAACTACATTCTACCCATGTAAAAATGTTTTCATCTATACACTCTACTGTTTCTATGTCTACACCTTCCACTAATTTTACTGATCCGGGGGTTCTACCTGGTACTGGTAGGCTGTGTAGGGTTGAAGTCCGGCATCACGACATGATGTTGAAGCGTTCCTGTACACCAGCACTGCACCCCCAAGATCCTCAGTGGACTGCTCCAATCTGCGGTACACCTCATAATGCAGGACTCTACCATTCGGCTGGGACGGGGGAGACCAGGAGAGCTGGAAGACCGTCTGCAGGCCTTGTTGGTCCGTCTGTAGATCCAGCAGTGGTGAGTTCTGTCCAGCAGGGGGCGACTCGAGAGTGAGCACTGACGCCCAGTCACTGGAGGCACAGCCCAGCTCTGTACATGCCTCCACCCTCACCTCGTACCTAACACACACACACACACACATATGTAAACACACACACAGACACACACAGACATGCACACACAGGAGTTGAATGGAGAGAAGGTCGCTGAGGAAGGTGGTGATCTGTAGATGATAAAGCTGATGAGCTTTTATTATCTGACTCTTATCTGTACTTCACCTCTTCACACACACACACACACACACACACACACACACGCACACACACACACACACACACACTCTGACCGACCGCCTTTGTCTGGGACAAAGTAGAAGGATACATGGAGGCATGACCACTGGCTCAAGGTTGACTTCCCTCCATTACACACTTACTCTCTTTTTCTGTCTCTCTCGCCCTCTCCTTTTCTTTGTCTCCTTTCTTTCATTCTCCCTCCCTCTCTATGTTGGTTTGTTGGCGGTGTGTCGGTGAGTGTGTGTGTGTGTCTTGGTTTGTCGGCGGTTTGTGCGTCTTGGTAAGTGAGTGTGTGTGTGTCTGACCTGTGGTGAGGTTTCAGATCCTGCAGTGTCGTGCTGCGTCCAGAGAAGGCGCTGTCTTCCTGTCCCAAGGAGACGCTGAGCGTGGCGAGGAGGGCGGGGTCTCGCTGGTACACCGTGTAGCTGACTATCTCCCCGTTAGGACGCACTGGGGGCTCCCACGTCACCCTCACCTAGACACACACAGATACACACACACACGTGCAAACACACACACACACACACAGACACACAAGCTTTGACAACTATAGAAGTAGGCTGTATAACGATAATATTGACAGTCCATAGTGCAGTCTGTAACAATGTTTTCACTAGTCTAGCCATGTCTAGATCCTATCTCACTACAGGACACCTACAGTCTCCCTAGCTGTTGTAGTGTAGATCCCATCCACAGGACACAGTGCTCTACAGTAATCCCTGGTTACCTGTCGAGGTCCCAGAGGCTGCAGAGATGGGGGGCTGACACCAGAGGGCGCTGAGGCCCGCGTGCGAGCCTTGGCCACTCCGCTGGTCACCGAGCCACGGCTGTTGTTAGCAGTGACGCTGTAACCGTACTCCACGCTCGGCAACAGCGTGAAGTCATGGTAACGCGTTTCCATGCCGATGTAGATCACCTCGCCGTCTCTGCGGAGCTCGTAACCCTTGACGACGCCGTTGGGGCGTTCCGGTGGTTCCCATGTCACCTCTAGGGATTGTGGGCCTGTGACCTTGAGAGAAGGAGGGGGCAGTCCGGTCGGGGGGGCCTCCTGGGTCATGGCGGGGATGGCGGGGCTGGGGGTACACCCCCCATTAGTGCAAGCCAATAGGACGAGCCGATAGAGAGTGTGCGGGTGGAGGCCCGTCATCTCCGCATGTAAGCCCCGTCCACGGTACACCTCCTCACCGTTGACCTGCAGCACGTACTGCGTCACTTCCCCGTTCTGGACCAGTGGTACGCTCCAGGAGGCGTTGATGCTGTGGGCCGTAATGCTGGGGAATGTGGGAGGTACCACTGCAGCGGGGGGGGCCTGCAGGGTAGTGATCTGCACGGAGGGGCTGGTGATGCAGCCGGCAGTGTTGCAGGCAGTGACAGAGTATTGGTAGGAGGAGAAGGCCTGCAGGCCATGGTCGGTGTAGCTCAGCACTCCAGGGTCCAGGCTGAAGGAGAAGGTCATGTTGTCTCTGTGCAGACGATAGGACACTAGGACCCCGTTGGTCTCCAGGGGTGGAGCCCACGACACCAGGAGCTCCGAGGGGCGGTCCTTAACGTGGTGGAGCTGGGGGGGTGCCAGTCCATGAGGGGGGGCCTGGAGGGAGGCGTTTAGAGTAAGTTATTCATATTGAAACACACACATACTGAAAACCTCAAACACACACACTAAGCCCCCCACACACACACATACAGTCTCAAACTTGCACACATACACAGATAAACCATGACTTGCACAATCTCCCACGCAAACACAGGACAGTAACCTGTCTGGTTGTCACGGTGACCCAGGGGCTGTGGGCATATCCAGCAGGGTTCTCAGAGCGGATGCTGAACTGGTATTGGCTCCAGGGTTGCAGGCCCGTCACTGTGTGGGAGAACCTGGAACCCTGGGTGGAGTTCTGTCTGTGCAGAACCTACACACACACATACAAATATAAACACACAAATACACATTCACACACGTACACACACAAGAGACAAGTGCGTGTGTCTTGTGAAAGAGCAGTATAGAGCAGTATTACTTGATAATATTAAACCGAATTATTTAATTATATAGCAAATAGCAATAAACTATTACCATATTATCTATTAAAAAGACTCTTAAATGGGCCTCTTGCTAAAATAAAGGTTAATAATAATGATAACTGCAGTAATAACGATAATAATCATACTGGTATTTGTCCAGTAATCAGATGAGTTGATGATGTCAGAGCAACACACCTCTCCTCCCATGGCCTCCTCGTCCCAGCTCCTCCCACTGCCCTCCTCCAGGCCCCGCCCCAGCAGCATGTACTGTCCTATTGGTCCGTTGGGCTGGGCGGGCGGGCTCCAGGCTAATTCTACGCTGTCTGGACCAATCGATAGGGGCACGGGCGGGGGCTGGGATGTAGGGGGGGCCGGTGCCGTGGTAACGCGTTGCGGGGGGGTGCGGGTGCAGCCGCCGGGGGTGCATGCCTCCAGGACCAGCGAGTAGGAGGAGAACG